>NC_081846.1:16963141-17245641 GCF_963259705.1 Myotis daubentonii | reverse complement strand
TTCCAAACAAAGGAAGGTCAGCCCTTCTCTCTCTTGGCTCTTGGGTCCAGGGCACCCAGTCCTCTTGGGACTCCTGCTGCAGGGACACGGTCCCCTGCATCCACTTGGCTCATGAGCTCCACACATGGCGTAATGGACTTTAATCTGGCCTGAATACTGAACCACACTCAATGCAGCATGGATCAGAAACGCCAGACCAGGGGTCCTCAAACTTTTTAAACAGGGGGCCAGTTCACTGTCCCTCAGACTGTTGGAGGGCTGGACTATAGTTTTTAAAAAAAACTATGAACAAATTCCTATGCACACTGCACATATCTTATTTTGAAGTAAAAAAACAAAACGGGAACAAATACAATATTTGTATTTGCATGTGGCCCGCGGGCCGTAGTTTGAGGACCCCTGCTCCAGACACTGGCCCTCTTTCTGGATTTACTGGACTCCCAGCTAACCTTTCAGGATTGGTTTAAGGGGCAGGGGGTTTACCCGAGAAATGTAACTCCATGCCAATAAAGCCTTCTTCCACATTCCATCCCCTCCCATGAGGGCTTCTGAAAATGCTTCCCGCAGTGGTGCCCCGAGAACCTCACTCCCCCAAATGAAAGTTGAGTCTCAAACTACTACTTTAAGTTGTTTTCAAACTAACAAAAAGAGACTATAATTCTGAGACTATAATTCCTGCTGAAATTGTATTGTGTTGTTTTATAAAATCATCAATATTAATAACTTCATATTTTCTGTATAAGGAACTGTATTTTTTAGCTCTCTTTGTTCAAATGTTCACATCAGACTGTATTATTGGGAAGATAAGCCACATAATTGAGAAAAATATATAAGCATTTTCTTTTTAAATCAATAGGGAAAAAATAATGACACTGTTACATTCTTTTAATTGATCAAATAATGGTATATTATTTCCCATCAGCAAAAATTAAACTTTAACATAAACCATTATAAAAGCAACACACATTTTAAAGGAAGAAGAATTATAGAAAAATACTTATGATCTAGGATAGTTCAAACTTAAAAAATAACATTTAAACATTAGGTTCTTAAATTAAAACATACTCGTATATTTATAAAACTTGCATGTGCTTTGAAGATGTCTTTTTTATCTCTATGTTCTATTGAGCTATTTAAAATTTAGAAGAAAAATACCCTAACCATGAACAAAGTACCTCCCTTAAATTTGGGGAAATGCATATTTAAGCCACATAATTCTATCAGAGGGAGAAGGTGGATGAACATGTTTTGTAGTGAGGCGTGCAGCTGAAAACACAATCAGGAAGCTCTGGTTGGAATGCCATGAACTCTTTTAGGGGATTTGTGAGGTGTCACCTCTATAGTAGAAGGAGCAAAGGCTTTAGAGCCAGACTGTTCCCAGGAACTGACTCAATTAACCTCTCTGAACCTTATTTTCTCTTGTGATAGAGGTAATAATAAATTCTGTCTTGCAGGCTTGTTGGGAAATTAAAAATCCTATTAAAATGATTCTCACAGAAGCTGGCACATGTAATTTCTCAGTTAAAACGGGCTATGATTGTTGCTATTCAGCCTCAGAGTTACTGAACAATGCTTAGCACTATTTAATAAGATGTTATTAACCCTTTTGGGTCCAACATGGAGGCTGACTCGACAGACCAGGCGGTAGGAGCAGGTCCAACATGGAGGCTGAGGTCGACACCGCAAACCGGTTCAACATTCAATCCCGTCAATTAATTTGACCAGACTGTTTGAATTCCAAAAATAAAATTGGACCACAAAGGGTTAAAAGTGTATAACAAATCCATGAAATTAAGACTTTATTTTTTTATTTTTTATTTTTTTATAACATACTAGAGGCCCAGTGCACAAAAATTTGTGCACTCGGAGGGGGGGGGTCCCTCAGCCCGGCCTGCGCCCATTTGCAGTCCAGGACCCCTTGGGGGATGTCCACCTGTCGACTTAGGTCCACTCCCCGGGGAATCAGGCCTAAGCTTGCAGTCAGACATCCTTCTGGCAGCCAAGTAGCTCTCGGGGGATGTCCGATAAAGGCTTAGGCCCCCAAGGGATCAGGTCTAAACCATTAGTTGGACATTCTTAGTGCTGCCACAGAGGTGGGAAAGGCTCCTGCCACCACCTCTGCGCTGGCCAGCCATGAGCCAGCTTCTGGCTGAGTGGCACTCCCCATATGGAAGTGCACTGAACACCAGGGGAAAGCTCCTGCATTGAGCGTCTGCCCCTGGTGGCCAGTGTGCATCATAGCAACCGGCCATTCTGCCGTTCAGTCAATTTGCATATTAGCCTTATATTATTATTATATAGGATGTCCCTATTTCCCCCCTTTTGCCCCCTCTACCCAGCTCTTGCCCCCCACTTCTCTCTGGCCATCACCATACTGTTGTCCGTGTCCATGGGTTATGTATATATTTTCTTTGGCTAATCCCTTCTTTAAATTCACTTCTTTAAATTTTTATTTTCAGGTAAGTGCTTATAACTGCACTATTATATATTTTCTATTATACCATTTAGAATTAAGATATTTTTTAATTGAACCCTTGTAAATTTTAGCACAATTTAATAAATTATGCTAGAAGCAATTAGGAGATTTTTCATGTAATGCAGATACATTTCAATTAATATTTTATTAATTTTTAATTTTTTAATATTTTAGTTTGAAATAATTTCATACATATAAAAAAACCTATAAAATACTATAGCATATTATATGTACCCTTCACTCAATTTCTTAGGTGTTAATAATTTAAACATAACCATTATACAACTAACAAAATTTGGAATATATTTTTCTTATAATCTCTTTAATGTTACTTAATCCATTTACTTTGTTTTTGTTAATCTTCACCCAAGGATATTTTTCCATTGAATTTTAGAGAGAGTGAAGGGAAAGGGAGAGACACATTGATTGTTTGCCTCCTGCACATGCTCTGATAGGAACTGAGGATCAAGCCAGCAACTGAGGTACATGCCCTTGACTGGAATCAAACCTAGGGCCGTTCAGTCCACGGGCTAATGCTCTATCCACTGAGCAAAAGAGGCTGCAGCTTAGTTCATTTACTTTTAATCTATATGCGTCTTTATATTTAAAGTGGGTTTTGTTTTTTGATTCACCCTCATAATCTGTCTTTTAATTGGTGCATTTATGCCACTGACTTTCAGAGTGCTAACTGATAGAGTTACTGCCATATCAGGTGGCTTCTGGGGCTTCTGGGGCCGGCCTGCAGCCCGGGATCGGATCCGATCACAGGCAGCAGGCAGGCGGCTTCTGGGGTCACACATGGGGGCCTGGATGGCAGCTCACGCTGGTGGCTCACGCTGTCCCACCCTGCCTTCAGTATGCAAATTAGCCGCCATCTTTGTTGGCAGTTACTCTGCATATCACGCTGATTAGCCAATGGGAGGAGTAGCGAAGGTATGGTCAATTACCATGTTTGTCTATTATTAGAGAGGAGGATTAATTATAGTTGTTTTCAATCCGTAATGTAAAAAGGTGCCCTAGCCAGTTTGGCTCAGTGGGTAATGCCTCGGCCTGTGGACTGAAGGGTCCCAGTTCCATTCAGGTCAAGGGCACATACCCAGGTTGCAGGCTCGGTCCCCAGTAGGGGGCGTGCAGGAGGCAGCCAATCAATTATTCTCTCTCATCATTGATGTTTCTATCTCTCCCTCTCACTTTCTCTCTGAAATCAATAAAAAAATAGTTTTCAAAAGGTATTAAGTATTAAAAAAACAAAGTGTAGTCATGTAAAGTACTCTCCTCATTTCAAGATGCTTCACAAAAAGTGAAGAATTACAATTTTCAGAGGTGAGCTTAACAAAATAAGGAAACTAATGCTATTTCTAACTCGATGACAAAAGGTTTTGTTGGAAGTGATTCCACGATAATGAACATAAGGCATATAATCAGTATTCTTTACAGCACAGTTACAGTCCTTAGAACACACACACACACACACACACACACACATGGCTTACAGAGCATATCACATTATAATTACACATTTGATTACCTTATAGACATACTGAACACTCACTAATTTTGTTAGGGGTTTCCTCAGTTAGACTCTGGGCATCATAAAGATAGAAGTTATTTCTTTCACTTTTATGCCCTCCAAAAACTAGCATAGCACTTGGCATATACACTGAGTGGCCAGATTATTATGACCACCTGATATTTGTAGGCAAATTAGCTATAATTTCGCGCTGAAGTTGCTAGAGGGCCAGACCATTATAAATAGGGAAGCAGGTTGTTTACCACGACAGTAGAAGTGATTTTTTTCTGAAGATATGGGTAAACAATGCAATTTAACAGACTTTGAACTTGGGAGATATATGTGTGTGTGTGTGTGTGTGTGTGTGTGTGTGTGTGTGTGTGTGTATATATATATATATATATATATATATATATATATATATATATATATATTAAGTAATAAGCAAATGAGTGAACTTTTATCAGGTTTGGAGACAGAGTCAAGGTTAAGAAGGATGTTGCTCCTATAAATTCACTATAATTCACAAACTACCAATTTTCCAGAAGGTGTGTTTCATTCTCTAAACAAAATATGTATGTATTACAATGATAATAAACACACATATTTATATTATATTTCATTTTACTTTTCCTCCCTTGCCTTGCCATTCCCTAGAGGCAATGTTTATATCCAGGGAACAATGATTTAAAAAGAGAAAATTTGATCATTTTTTTTTTAAGTAACTCAAAACAACGTATTTTCTGTAGCTATCATTTTTTTATCTCAGTACAGCATTTAACTGAGCAGTATTACCCATAAATATTATAAAATGCACCTTCCTCTCTATAAATTTAACATCATAATTTCTTGATGTGTGAAAGTGGAATGAACTTTACCAATCCAATTGCTCCCTTAGTTAGAGAGGGGAAAAAAGGGTCTAGAAAGTCTTTCTTCTTTTCTTTATGGAGGAGGAAAAATGAAGAAAAAAAAGGGGGGGTGAATGAGCAACCCATACAGATTTGAGAGTTGGAACTTTCAAAGTGGATAAATAAGGAAGATGTATTTTAGACAGACATATTTGTGAACACTAATTGTTTTTGTTGCAGTCACAAGCTTTGCTGGCTACCTTAGGCACCTGGTAAAGGTAAGGCTGAGCTGGATCCCAGAGATAGTAAAAAGCCTAGGAGGAGCCTAAATGCAGGGCCATATTTCACTAATCTTACAGAATTTCCACAGCCTGGCCAGTGAGGCTCAGTGGTTCAGCACTGACCTATGAACCAGGAGGTCACAGTTTGATTTCCATTCAGGGTACATGCCCGGTTTACAGCTTGATCCCCAGTGTGGGATGTGCAGAAGACAGCCAATCGATGATTCTCTCTCATCATTGATGTTTCTTTTAGAGAATTATAACCTTCAATCAAGGAGTGGTAGGTCATATTTTTGAAATATGGGGTCTAAATTGATGTGCTATATAAGCATAATATAAGAACATTTATTTTTTTCATGATTTGTATTTATCTAATGTCCTACATGGTCTGATTGAATGCTGTGTGTATAAGATTTGCTAATATATGCGTCCAAAATAAAGCCAGGTTAAAAAATGTACTCTGTATTGCCTCATCAGAGACAACTGAAGATTTTATGTTGCCATAACTTGACAAGAAATTGAACTAGGATTTAGTATTTTTGTTTAAATCAAATTGTGACTAGTTACATTCTTAAAAGGTCAGGAAAAGCCTGTGAAAGGAACCATTGGGGTCTTTAGGCTTTCTTTTCTATATGTACTTCAAGTAGATAGTGATGAGTTTGATACAGGGAACTTACATTACTTTTATCTGGTTTGTGACTGATATGATTATTTAGCATATTAATTAATCATTGATATATAATATATAAAAATTTTACTTAAGTAATAGCAGAGGAATTGGGACTACGTCCATAAAATGTTTATGCATATGTGATCCAGATCACTAAGAAACCAAATAATCAGCCTGGCCAGTGTGGCTCAGTGGTTGAGCATCAACCTATGAACCAGGAGGTCACAGTTTGATTCCTGGTCAGGACACATGCCCGGATTACAGGCTGGATCCTCAATGTGGGGCATGCAGGAGGCAGCCAATCAATGATTCTTTCTCATCATTGATGTTTCTATTTCTCTTTCCCTCTCTCTCCCTTCCTCTCTGAAATCAATAAAAATATACAAAAAAAATAATAACAATCAAACTTCTTTTTAAAACCATTTCAACTTGGGAACTTTTTTTTTTTTACTTTATGCCTGTTTGGGTGGGGTACTCTACTAGAAAATGGAAATAAGCTGAACTCATTTATTTACTTATGCAGTGATGTATTTATTCTATTTACTGAGCACATACTACATTCCAGTAACTTAGATTCCAAAGAGACAGCAATCAACAACCTGCTGTCAGAGAGTTTATTGTCTAATAGAGAAGACTATCAATATGCAAACAGAAACAACACAATGTGTGTGTTTTTTAATCTTTATTCTTGAAAGTACTACATATGTCCCCTTTTCCTGCCCATTGACCTCCTTTAGCCTGACCCCACCCCCATCCCAGGCCTTCAGCACCCTATTGTCTGTGTCCACATATGCATATTATAAGTTATGCATATATGCATATAAGTTCTTTGGTTGATCTCTTCCCACCCACTCACCTCCATCTTCCCTCTGAGATTTGACAGTCTATTCCATGCTTCTATGTCTCTGGGTCTATTTTGTTTCATATGGGCAATGAGTGGAATGTCTTTATGTTAGGGCATTATTACGGGTGGGGGAGAGAAGCTTGATCCTGTCTGGTGACATCAGTAAAGACTTTATAAGGTGATGGATGACCCTTGACTTGGGTCTTAAAAAATCCTACATTTTTAAATGAATGAGGTTCCTTGTGAGGAGACATCTCAGACAGAAGGACTAACAGATGCAAAGTCATGGCCTTGTAAGGCAGCGTAGTATGTTCAGGCAGCTACAAACTATTTGACATTAATGCACATTACCAGTAAAAGGGGAGTGAGTAGGGAGAGATAAGAACCTTTGCATAGGTAGAATCCAGTTATGCTAAGAAGTAGGAACTGTATTCCATAGGAACTGGGAAGCCATTTGCAGTTTCCTTTCTTTTTTTCTGCCATTTACAGTTTTAAATGAAAGATCAATGAGGCTAGGTTTGAATTATAGTAAGACCACCTTTTACCAGTGTTTCTCAAAGAGAAGAATTGATCTAATTTATATTCTGTTATTAAAGTAGTAGCATACGAATTACCTTTTTGATAATGTCTTTAAGCTATTATCTAAGATATTTTTCTATTGTTTTTCAGTGGGAAGTTATTAGATGGGGAAAATGTGAAATAACCTAGTTTAGTTTTTAAGGAGTTAGTTCCTAAAAATATAAGCACAAAATGGAATTTTGGAAAAGATGGAAATTCACTTTGTTCAAATAAAATTGTCCTTTTGGATGAGCATTTTTTTTCATTTGCTTTATGTCTATTTCTCAAAGTCACATGCATGGAAGAAAAATGATTAGATCTTTCCAAGTTATTTATGTTCATATATCTTCAATTATGATTGTGAAATAAGAGGAACAGTTTATAACATCTTGATTATGTTGATAAAAAGTTAGCATTTGATCAATTATTTCCCAAAATGCTTTCATTTATTAATCTCTGTACTTAATTTAACTTGATATACTTTCAAATTTGTACATTCCCATTAACTACTCCTCTAAATAAATATTTGCTTATTATTTTACTCAGTAGCTTAGTGATTTTTTCTGAAGGATAAAAGTAAGTTACATTATACTATCACTTAGGTTTCATTTCCCCATCAATCATTATTTCTAAAGGATAGCTTTCCTTTGTCAGTTAGAGTAATACTTTAAAGAATGAAAAATTTTTAAAAAGTAAATTTTATTTAAAACTAAACTAAACTAAACAAAACAAAAAAAAGAATCATAACCATCAACTCTTTTTTTTAATCACTTGTAGGATAACAAACGAGAGAAAATTTCTATCAAAATGTCAGCTAAGGAAACCATTTTACTTACTAATATTTATTTATTTATTTATTTATTTGTATTTTATATAAGAATAACCTAATAGTCAAAAGCCAAGTTAATTGTCTGCCTGCCTCCTTAACCATCATTAAGTAGAAAATAGAAAAAAAAAAAACAAATATAAGTAAAGGTAGGAAAAATGCATAATTGGTATTTTCTACAGAGAAGTCTCTCTGGAGAGGCATGCAAAAGTGAGAAGAGAGATTAGTAGCTTGACATAATAGCTTCTTTAATGTGTGAGTAATTACCTTTATTCTGTGTACGCCCAGTGGGAAGCATGCCATCTTCAGACTAGGACAGTAGCTTATTTCCTCATAACCCCTACTGAACTTAAGAGGCAAGAAATAAGAGGTTTTATTTTTTTACATTTCATTAAATCTACAGTTGTTTAAAGGTGTTTGCTTTCTTCAGTAGTTAAGTGGGGGTATAATGATTCATTATTGCTTAGGACTTATTCAGATTTACTTTTACACTTTTGTTGACCGTGCTTTTCTTATATCTATCGTTTCATTATAGAATCTTCACCTCATTTGGTATTAATATCCCCATTTTACACATGAGTAAACTCAAGCTCAGAGATGTTAAATAATTTACCAAAGATCAAGTAGCTAATAAGTCTCAGAGATTATATTAAAATCTCATGACCTTAGAGCCTGTATTTTTAACTACCACCTAATACAACTTTCATGTTGCTTTTTTCTTATTATTGCTGTTAATTCCCATATTGTAAATGTTATACCTTTGCATGTAACTTTTTACCATTTCATGGACATAAATTAATATGACACAATTTATTTTTAAAATAGTTATAAATTTTAAGAACCATATTGTGAAGGTTACATAATTTTCTTGTGTGTTTAAATATAAATCTTAGAGAAGGCTTACACTTTTAATATTTTAATATGTAGGCTCTTTGTAAAGTAAATAAAAATTAGTCTTTAATTGTTTGTCATTGATTTTAATACTCTGACATTATATTGTTTTGGATGCCTTGAGCTGCATCAGTAAATTTAATGAAAAAGTATTTAATAATCCAAATGGTTGTCTACATACCCAGCTTCGCCCATATCCAGGGGTCCTCCAGCACCCTCATTAGACAAGTAGTTTTGACATTACTAATTTATTTTATTTTATCATATGTTTTAAGATAGCTGAAATGGAATATATTTATATTTCCCCCCTCCATTTATTTGGTTTTAAACTACTCTAGGTAGGGCAGTAAGTGAACAGACTCAAGGTTACTCAACCTTCAATATCCTTCCCCATCTCCTATCAGTTCTCACTGGAAATTAAGTATTTCACTCTTGCTTTGGGGTTTTGTTTGTTTGTTTTGTCACTAGTCACTCCTTCATTTCTTTTTTCTTACTCCTTTCCTTTTCTAAGAAGAATATAAAGCAAACTGAACTCTCTTCTCTCTTATTATATTCTGAATCACATATACATATTTCTTCCTGGCGTTTCTTATTCCAGGAACCATTTTATTGCCCATCCACTTCCTTTTCTCTAAACTCAAGAATCAGTGCCTATAGAAATCTGTAGGGTAGTAATAATACACCCCTCCCCCCCCCCCATAATATGCCACTAAACAAGTACTTTCTCTGATATCCTTATTTATTTTGAATAAAGAAAAATATGATTTTCTCTACAAACTATTTTCTGAAAATTATGTTTATGTCTAAAATATCCCATGTGGTAGAAAAATGATGTTTAAAAACATACTTATAAAAAGTAGTGAAGGTACTATAGTAAACAGGTCTCCATCAGTTGATATTTGCTTGAATATGAAGCTATTCATCTTTTTGTAGCTGATTGAAAACATATGTTGGTGTATTTTCAACTCCTAGTAAAATAGTTTGCTAAACTGTTTCTTTAAAGGTATGCCTCTACTGAATATATATATATTTTTATTTCCAGTTTTTACAATAATATATCTAAGTAAACAATATCAGTCTTGAAGTTAGAAAAAAAATTACTGCCTTGCAATATCTCCTCTTTTCAAACTTTCAGTAGTTGTAGAATAAAGTAATTGTTGTACATCAACAAATTGTGCAAAGAGCTTGTATTTTCAAAATCATAAACAGCAGAATCCATATATGGCATTTCTATATTGCTTTCTAACATCTTGGGTTTATTAGTGGGAAATTTAATCAGCCGGAGGCAAAAGGAGTGTGAAATTAACTTGACGTACATATCTGATGTTTTTTAGTATTTCTCAGTTTTGCACTATTACCACCACATGGCAATTCAGAATAAACATACAGACCTACAGTGTCACTTCCAATTACCATATCACTGTAAATAGCTGTAGCTCACTGCAAAACCAGCCATGACTCATTATCTTCTTGGATTTATCTGAGAAGGCATGCATCAACACTGCATATGAAATGGCATGTTTGAACATTCCAAACTCTCATTAATGGTCTGAATCTTGATTTACAGATTAATGGTCTATTTTCTAGAATGACAGTTAGCGATATTAATATACTTCGCAGTGTTGTTTGTGTTCAAGCTCAAAGGAGGCACCAAAGACAACAAAGTTCCTTTCCCTTCCACTCTCTAATACCTACTCTATAGTCAGCAGGGATGTAGCAGGAAACAGGTGAGTGAACAGGAAAATTGCCATAATAATCTCCATCATCACTTCTGTTCCCTTCTTGGAGAATTCTCTGCTATATGATTTAATGTAAAGTGTCAGACAATAATGTCTCTGAAAATGTGAGATATGCATCTAACCATTGTCTTTTCTATTGCACAGTGATATCAGAATATGGTCAATAAATAGGATAACCATGAATTTTTTTCAAACTGTGGAACTTTTGAAAGTAAAAGGAATTACTGTTAATAATTACACCATGAAAAAAAAAAGTATAAATGGAGACAGCCCCATCATGCCCAGAGATCTGGTCATGTCACTTTACCATAGACTGCCTATAAGAGAATCATTTGGTGTGATTCACAAATCTGTATTCTTAGAGCTCAACTACTGAATCAGAATCTCTGGGTATAATCTTGGAATTTGCATTTTTGCATGTTTTCTGGGTGATATTTAAGTGTACTAAACAAATAATAGTACACACATATAATGATTACCATGTACCAGGTACTCTTCTAATGTCTCATAGGTTGTCCCTTTAATTCTTGCAACCACAGTTGTAGAATGAGAGAGTGATATATGAATCATTCAAGTAGGGAAGGCTCATTCCTCAGAAATGGGGATATTTGGATGACTGATTTTATAAAACATCTACATTTTACTGAGCATTTTGGCACCAAGAAGGACACACAATAACTTGATAATCTGCAAACTTGAAAAAGAATTAAAAACTTGAGAAGGAAGGCCTTAATGAAAAAGCAACACTTCAGCAGCTTCTTAATATCAAAGATTTCAGGAGGCCAAGAACGAGGCCAGAAGGAATAGGGTGGGTATAATCATGCAATCATGAAAAATATCTATCATGTCTGAGAAAAGAAGGCAGCTTTATGTGTCAGCAGCTGGGTGGCTGGTCAGAGCATAAGTGATTAGTTCAAAATGGTGGCCTGGTGTGAAATGTTAAAGATTTACAGGTGCTGCTGGATATGTCCTCCTGATCACACCCTCATATCTTCTTAGTACTTACAATTGTGTGACTACTGGCCAGATTTTAAACTTCCTTCTCCTGTAATTCTTGCCCTTTGGTTTGTACCCTGGGGCCTGCTCTGCCTATAGTTGGGGCAGCCAGAAATGCTATAGAGTTAGCATCCCTTAAGGAATACTTCATACCAGTTGCCAAATTTTGTGAATTCAAAACCAGTTCCCTCACCTGCTATGCTAAATAACTGTGAGGTGTGCATTCTCTATAAGCTCCCAGAAAGTCCCAGCAGGATCCAACAAAAGTAACTCCATTGATAAAACACCTTTGGTTACTGTTTTTTTCATCCCTGTTTTATTTTTCCCTTCCTCTTCTTTCCTGGAGTAACTTCACCAAAAATTGTTTGTGCTTGAATCTTTGATTCAGAGTTGGTTTCTAGACAAACCTAAACTAAGAAAACACTGTCTCCTGAGAAAATCATTTGGATGTTATTGAGTTGTTTATTAAAGAAGGCCACTAAAGAAATGTTTAACCTGAAGATGGAGACACTCTTTATTCCAGCAAGAAAACTAGCAGCAGTAAGAAGAGATTAGATAGGGGTCAGAGTGGTGGGAAATTGACAAACTGGTTAGAAGACTGTTGCAAAATTGTGTTGGAAGAGACCTAGACAAGCATAGTGAAATAAGAAACAAATAAATAGGAAGTTGCATTTGAAGTAGGTTTGATAGGGTTACGTGATTGATGGGATATGGAGTGAAGAGAGAAATTATTTTTATGAAATAATGAACAAAATGCCTTAGCCGGTTTTGCTCAGTGGATAGAGCATTGGCCTGCAGATTGAAGGGTCCCAGCTTTGATTCTGGTCAAGGGCACGGAACTTGGTTGCAGGCTCTAACCTGGTCCTGGTCTGGGCATGTGTGGGGAGGCAACTGATCTACGTGTCTCTCTCAGATCCATGTTTCTCTCCCTCTGTCTCTCCCTCTCCCTTCCACTCTCTCCAAAAATCAATGAAAAAATATCCTCAGGTGATGACTAACAGCAACTAAAAAGTTTTGAGTTTGGCAATCAGGGAATAGAACATCCAGTGCTACTTACTACCTATAGCCATGACACAGGTTCTCTGTACAAGCCCAGCAAATGCTATTTAAATACATAAATGGCATTGCTTGAAAGTACAGGCCACAGCCTGCAAAATGCTACGTGCCAGAGAAATTCAGATTAAGGCAGGGGTTACAGGAGGCAAATGAGAAGGGTTGGAAGGGGAAGTGTAGAATTTGATTTAAAATTTTGTTACATCGTTTTAGATATTATATAAACACTATATTACCCTGAACATTAAATACATAGGAAACTTCAGAAATACGAATACAAATAAAATAAAAGATTAGAAGTGATATTTTGGAAGACTCTATGAGAGATTAATGCATCTAAATGAAGCCAGCATTCTTATCTTTTAAAGTCTATAACCTAGATTTGCAAATTGTAGAAAGCATGATATCATGAATATTCAGAATCCATCTCTTTGTATATGCTGATTGCCTTAGAAAGTTAAGTCCTAAATACCATGTTGAATCAGTTTTTAAATGTGATGCTTTGAAACCTTACACAGATAGCAAGCCCTTTGTAATTTAAACAGGAGTTGCTTAGTTATGTTTGGGTGTGATTCAAAACTGCTATTAAATCTGAGTGTAGAAATCTGCCAGTATGATTCCATTTTAGAATGGCCCTCTCCAGCCCACTTACTTTTTGCAATCACATTTTACGTTTGGACATAAATTTCTTTGGGTTAAGTCTGCTAGGCACCACATAAAAGCCAATGCTCTTAAGAGTTGTCACTTCCATAAAGGAAACACAGCTTTGAAAGAATAGTGTACAGAATTTAAGTGTGTTGTGATTTTTAAAGGTAGAACAGGGAGGAAAGGGCACAAATGAAGAGACGAAAGGGAAACTTACAATTTTGCTCTCACCATCCCCTGTATGTGGCCTTTCCGCTTAATACACAGTAGCTCTTCATATAGTGGAGTCCAACCTTTTGATCCCGCTGAGTTCCCCTGCTTAGAATGGCAAACAAAACAAAAATCATTGTCGTAATTTACTAAAACCAACAGAGAAGGCTTTTGTCCAGGTTCCATTACATCATCATCCATGAGAAAATTTTGTTTTTGAAATTTAAATGTCGGGCATCTTTTCTCGAGATATAGCAGAAGGAAATCATAATTGTATGTGTGGTCATTGCCAATCATGGATAGTTTCAAAAAGGTGAAGCCCAGTATGGCAACTTCATTTTCTTTAACATAGGGAGTGGTTAAATTATGGGTGCATTTGGGAAGGGTTTGGTTTAGACACTTTCTCAGATCAAGGGTTGGGGGAATTAAGGAATTCAGAGGGACCAAACTTGTCAGACCCCTGGTGTGTCACAAGATTGACTTTTCTTACTGACGTGACAGGACATCACAGGACACACAGCCCTTGAAGCTGAAAAATAAGGCATTGCTGAATAGGTGAAGGAAGTGCTGGTATTCACATACAGATTCTGGAATTGCTGCCTGCTCCAGTTAGAGACAGGAACTTGCAATGCCCTCATTTTCTTGGGCTGGATGTCCCTGAGCTCCATACAATCACAGATTTGAAGATGTTCAGTGCTTTCCTAGTCTTCAAGGGCTCTGGGTCCTGCACCCAGTCCCTGTACTTCCCTTAGAGTCTAATATTCAGGATGATCCAGAGTTATGGATGTCTGGGCTCAATCCACATGGCTCAGATGCAAGAAAATTAAAATGAAAGAGAGTGAGTGGGAGAGGGATAAGAAGAGGAGGAGAGACAAACAAAGGTAGAAAGACAGCGGAAAAGTGGACTATGTGCAGCAAACAACAACAACAAAAACTCAAAAAACAAAAAACACCAGATCACTGCAAACCATAGGACAATTATGCAAATCTCAGTTCTATCCAAATATTTATGCCCAAATTTCTGGACAGTGTCTGTAACTATCACCATGGAAGTGGAGTCTATTTTCAGATAATTAATAAATGGAAACTGAGTGACCAAGAATGATGGAAACTAAAGGCAAAAAGAGTTAGAATTAAGGTGTCTCAAGTATGCATCTATCTCCAGTGTTGTGCCTAATTAACCTCAATTTACAGATGAATAAACTGAGGATCAGGATATTAAATAGTGCAGGATCTATTGTTATTACTGGATATTGTGATATTTTCACTAAGATATGTTTTATGCTGATTCATGTACTCACATCATTAATTCTTTTATATAATACATATTTATTAAGCATGTGTTAAGTGACTATTTTTTAAGGCCTATTTTTTGCTTGTCCTTACTTTTTTTTTTTTTTTTTATCATTACACAAGAGGCCCAGTGCACAATATTTGTGCACTAGAATGGGGGTCCTTCAGCCTGGCCTGTGCCCTCTTGCAGTCTGGGAGCCCTTGGAGGATATGGGGGTCAGGCCTAAGGCATCAGTTGGACATCCTTAGCATTGCCGCAGAGTTGGGGAAAGGCTCTTGCCACCTCCGGTGCTCTCGCCAGCTGTGAGCTTGGCTCAGGGCTTCTGGCTGAGCAGCGATCTCCCTGGGAGTGCACTGAGAACCAGGGGGCAACTCCTGCATTGAGCATCTGCCCCCTGGTGGTCTGTGTGCATCATAGCGACCGGTTGTTCTGCCGTTCAGTCGATTTGCATATTAGCCTTTTATTATGTAGGATTTTACCTTAGGACAATTACTTGCTCTGGCTTACATACCATTTTATATCAATCCCAATAATCCTATATAATAAAAGGGTGATATGCAAATTGACCCTAACTGCAGAATGACCAGAAATGACCCATCGCTATTGTGTGCACTGACCACCAGGGAGCAGACGCTCAATGCAGGAGCTGCCCCCTGGTGGTCAGTGCACTTCCACAGGGGGAGTGCCGCTCAGCCAGAAGCTGGCTCGTGGCTGGCCAGTGCAGCGGCAGTGGCAGGAGCCTATCCCACCTCTGTGGCAGCACTAAGGATGT
The DNA here is from genome assembly GCF_963259705.1 of Myotis daubentonii. NCBI lineage: Eukaryota > Metazoa > Chordata > Mammalia > Chiroptera > Vespertilionidae > Myotis > Myotis daubentonii. The sequence continues at coordinate 17,230,028 of NC_081846.1, read as the reverse complement.
CCGACTAATGGCTGTTAGTTGGATATCCCCAAAGGGCTCCTGGGCTGCCAGAGGGATGTCTGACTGCCAGCTTAGGCCCAATCCCCTGGGAGCGGGCCTAAGCCAGCAGGTAGACATCCCCCAAGGGGTCTCGGACTGCGAGAGGGAGCAGGCCGGGCTGAAGGACCCCGAGTACACAAATTTTCATGCACTGAGCCTATAGTAGTATTAATATAGTGCTATGCAGATTTCAAAACATTTACACATTTGCTATTCATTTTCATCCTTATTGAAACTTTATGGGCAATAGAGTTTCAATGTGGATGAAACTTTATAAATAACTCTTGTTCATAAGGGTTATTTGTATTCCACTCTTATGAACAAGAGAATGGATTAAGGTTCAGAGAGGTTCAGAGATTTGCCCTCAATTACACAAAAGGGAGCTAATTGAAGATACTCTATTTTCTAGGGGCATTTCAGAATAAAATAGATCTAATTATGTTTTGACTAAAAGAAGAGTTTCTATAAATTTTGGCTCATTGGTTTACCTTAAGGATTCTTTTATGGATTACCCATGATCAATGCTAGAAAATAGAGAGGAATATAAGTATATTTAGTAGTTGTCAGCCTGAATGTTTTTCCTGGAAACTTTGATTGCCTAAATGGAGAAGTTCTTGATAAGCTAATATATTAAGGCATATATTGTAATTAAGGCAACAGATTTAAGAATAAAATTGAATAATATTGTGTTAGTGAGAAAAGAAAACAATCTTACAGGCTCAAATGAACTATTCATTTTTTTCTATTGACATAATGGACAAGAAAAATTATCTGCATTTATCAGGAGTGTACTTTGAGGATGAGCATTTTTTAAAAATAATTCCTCTTTGGAAGAGCTTCTACATCTCTTATTCTCTACAAATACAGACACACACAAAGTAATGTGACTAAAAGCATATTCTAAGTTTATTTCTAGGCTGTTAAGCAAGGAATAATACTTTGATATATGTTTTGGTGATACTCTCTGATAGTAGTCTGTAAATTGAATGTCAATCAGAGGACTTTTCAAACGCCTTCTCTTAATTGGCTGATATTAGAAATGGATGATTATAATCTCTTCTGTGCACCAATTGATAGTAACCACCCTCTTTATTTTTCTCTATAAATCCTATTCAATCTCCCCTTTCTTTAAATTGTTACCTTTAATACAGATAATATTATATGCTATGTGTTAGGTATCTACTATATAATTAATGTTATATTAATGGATAACTCTTTAAAGAATGTATCAGTAGCTCTTTATTGTAGTGATGACAACTCAAGAAATCTCAACAGTTTTATTTAACATCACAGGGGATTTTAATTTACATTGTCTTGAAATCAAGGGCTTTGGTTGCTGCTATAGTTTGATAGTTCTGTACCTTTCACTATTCATATTACATTGGACTACAACTAGATTTTTGCTCTTTAGAGTGAAGATCTTAGGACTGGTGTTAGGCCAGATGACCAATAGATTCTGTCTGAATGCTTTACTTTTTTTTTTTTTTTTCCTTTTTATGCAGTTGATTGTCACTTGATTTTTCCACAGGTATGGGGGCCAACTCACAAAACTGGTATGGTTTTGTAAACCAATGTCACCCCAGTAACTTCAATAAAATAATTTAGGAGTAAAAAAGAGTTAGAGGTGAGTAGGAAGTAATACATGTTGTTGAACTGTTGGTAAAATAAAAATAAAAAGTGATTTGGAAACAGAAACAGAACTTTTTTGATCTGGTTCCTATTAAATGTCAACATGTCTTACAAGGAATTTGGCAAGGGATTCTTAGAAGTATGAAGATCCAAGGAGCAACTAGAGCCCACTTCTATCTTAGAATTTGTGTGTGAACATAAGTCATGATTAAATAAGGGTTTTTTTTGTGTGTGTGTGTGTGTGTTCATTGAATATTATGATTGTTTTTCTGGGAGGTCTCATTAATGAGGGAGATGTTATTACTGGCAATAATGTTAAGTGTAAAGTTAAACAAAATTCTTTTTGCTTTTAGTATACTTTGCAAAATTATTTTTAATAACCACATCTATTTTGTAAATAAAAACAGATAACCAAGAAGAAGAAAAAGGATGTAGAAAAAAAGAGCTACAAATATAATCTACAGATATTTTGTTTGCAGTTATTTGATTTGATTTAAGACAACATTCATAAAAATAATGGAACATTCTATGTGCATTTAATCTTAATAGTGCAGTTTTAAATACAAAGAGTTAAATGGCTCACACCTAAAGTATCTTGAGTAGAGTATGTGTATGTATTCAGAGACAAGGGCAGAGGAGATAGGAAGAGACAGAATGGAACCCTACCTAATTAGAATTTGGGGGATGAAAGAAAAGTGAAAGATAATCTTAGAGTACAAGGAGTCAGTTACTATATTTGATAACTTTCCAGAACTTACAATAGATGTGGTTTACAAAAAAAGTAGCCAGGATTTGTATGTGTCTGGCTTTGTTGTATATTTTACATTTTTGCCCTAAAAATCATTACAAACACATCTTTATTCCCTTCATATGTTTACGAAGTTATATTTCTTTCCCAATTTAGGTGTCACTGCTATTCAGACACCTATGGAGTGATTTGACTTAATTGACTTTCCTTACCAGAGCAATAAAGTATATTTTTTCTTTCATTAAATAAAAAACTTGGAGTTAGCAAAAAATTTACATTGATCTTCTCCACTTCAGGATATTTTTGCATACTTATTTATTTTACGTTTGCATATATTTAATTTATGAATAAGGAATGATAGATCAATTACATTGCTTTTATCATTTTAGAGCTTTTTATTGATTTTTATATATAGTATATTAATTTTGACTTAACACTTATAAATACTTTTATTAAATTGATCTTCAACAGAATTTTTCTATATTTGATAAATCTTCACTTGTCTTTTGAAGATTCTTGGCTAATGCATTTTTAAGAGATACATGTCTAGAAATAGTGTCTTATACATGAATAAGAAAGAGAAAAAAAAAGGGTCATAAATCACAGATTTTCAGAACAGGCAAAACATCAGTGATCGAATTTTACATTGAGCTACGACGGACTAAAAAACTTAAGTAGTAAAATAATTTCAAAGTGTAGAACCTAAGCTGTGATTTCAATATTGAGTTGTCCAATGGCCCGTTTCCAGGCTGAAGTCTCCAGATTAGACTCTCTCTTTAGTATTTTTTATTTTTTACTGCCCTGCCTAGGCATACATTCCATGTCAGAGATGCTTCTTGTGAAATTTCCACACTAAATTATGTGTGAATGAAAACATGTAAAAAAAAAAGTTAAAAAGGACCCAGACTTCTATATCTCTGCACTTCCATTAGGACAGCCTCATTACTATCTAACAAGGAATTATTAAGATTCTCATCTAATTGTATACATTTACACTAAGGTAAGCACAGGGAGAGAATTTATCTTTCAAAAGACTTCTGTTAATCTGGAGAATTTAATTATTTATAATGTAACCATTTGTCATATAACAAAACTTTGATTTAATATGATATAACAATACAAAACAAAGCACACATTTGACATGTCTTTTTGAATGCCATTAGAATGATCTATTACGACCTAGGCATCATTCAGGCAATTATACACACAAGTATGAGACATCAATGTAAATTTTTGTTCATTAGGACATATGTAAAAATCACTTTTCTCTTAGCAATCATGCTTTCTTGAGCAAGGAGATGGTTCTTTACAGTTTTTAAATTATTTTATGAGTTATATATGTGATTAAGTCCCTTCTTTGCTCTGACTGCTAGAACATGTAGCATTAAATATGGGCTCCAGGTCTCGCTTATTTTGGACCTCAGAGTGAGAGATTTATCCCTGGTCTCATATTATCTTTCTATTCTTACGTCCCTTTGACTTGTTTTTTCTATTTGCCATTTCATATTATCTTCCTGTATGTATGCTTGCAATTTTGTGAATAGCCCTAAAAGCTTTCTGGAAAAACGTAGATGATGAGTAAACAAACATGTGGAAAAAATAAAGCTCATTTCCCACTAGGATTTAGAAATTTTGTTGTTGCTCTTATTTAAAGACGGCTGTGTAAAACACACCTGCATCATACATACATTCATCAAAGGCCCAGCATTTCTCTGAACACTTTCCATAGGGATTGCAAATTTTGTGAAGGAATCTTCTGTGCTGGATATTCTCCTTCTCCCTCCAGAACAATTCTCCCCGCTCCTTAATGCTCTGGGCCTCTGGATGCTGACCTCCATGGACTGCATCACCTGGGCTTTTTGCCCCCCCCCCCCCCCAGCTGCTGTTTGGTGTCCTAGTGAGCCAATAGGGGCACTAGCTGGGGAAAACAGGACAGTAACAAAGTGAGGTCAGGCCGCTTTGGACTCCCAGGACTACTGCTTCACATAGATACTGACCATTGGGTTCTGAATTATTTCTTGTTGCTTCTGCTAAACCCTAGATATGCCTTTGTAAATAATCCCTTTATGAAACTACCCTTAAATTACCCAGTTTGAGTATGCCACCTATCTCTTTTAAGCACTGCCTAAGAATGTTGTGAAATAGCTGAAAGTCAGGGAGATGTACAGGTAATGTTTGCTTCCAGGTGCTAAGAATCTTGGCTGATATGTAAAACTTCATAAATGTTTCCCTAAAGTGCCTGAGACACAGAAGATATAGATAAAAATAAATTTACATATGTGACAAAATTGTTTTCTGAAAAGAGCATAGCTTTTGCATCAGAAGTGAGTTGGAATTTATCTTAATTTGTATACTATGTCTGAATAAGGTGAATTCTCTGAGCCTTTTCCTACTTATAAAATATACCTTATGGCATGTTTTTAAGGGTTATGGTAGGACAGATATGAAGCAGTGGGTCAAATTCCTATCACTATTAAAAAGCTCCAGAAGCATGGGGATCTTCCACAAGAAGTGATCATCATCTACAATTTTTAAAAAATCCACTAATGTTTCTAAAATAATTAAATACCCAGCATATCTGAAATTTGATTTACTTTATGGAAAAAGAGCACACACAAGATTAATTTTTTTCAGTATTATAAGGAATATAATATGTGTGGTTTTGCAGTTACTATGCAGGTAATAAAATGCATCTTCTTTTAGTGTATGTTATCTTTAAATAATTTATTGGGAAATATATTATTTTTATGCTTAAAATAAGTGGTAAGGAGCATAGTAAAAAAGGTACATAAATATTATTTATAAAGCATAAAGCTGCACATTTTTTGTAAGCTACTTTAGGTCTCACACACAGACACAATTCCAATGTAACTCAGACTGTTCCCTTGCCCCCAAAGGTACTAGAATGAAAACCATTGAGGTGACTACCCTGAAATAAAATACAATTAAGCAACTTTTCCATGAAAACATTTCTAATGCTATCTTAGCCGGTTTGACTCAGTGGATAGAGTGTTGGCCTGTGGACTAAAGGGTATTGGATTTGATTCCCATCAAGGGCATATTATCTTGTTGCAGGCTTTATCCCTGTCCTTGTTTGGGGAGAGTGGGGGAGGCACCAATTGATGTGTCTCTCTCACATTGATGTTTCTTTCTCTCTGTCTTTCCCCTTCCTTCCCTTATACTCTCTCTCTTACAATCAGTGGAAGAATATCCTCGGGTGAGGATTAACCAAAAATATATATATTTCTAATTCTTATTTCTTTGTAAATAAGAATGTGTGGGTTTTACTGTTGTATAGATACCTTATTAGTTGAAAATATAAATCACATTCCCTATTTTTCTAGAACAGTGATGGCGAACCTATGACATGCGTGTCAGAGGTGACACGGGAACTCATTTTTTTAAAATATATTTTTTATTGATTAATATATTACATATGTGTCCTTATCCCCACATTGCCCCCTACCCCCCCCCCGATCATGCCCTCACCCCCCCCATTGTCCCTGTCCATTGGTTAGGCCTATATGCTTGCATACAAGTCCTTTGGTTGATCTTTCCCCCTTACCCCCACCCTCCCCTACCTTCCCTCCAAGGCCCGACAGTCCAATCAATGCCTCTCCGTCTCTGGATCAGTCCTTGTTCACCAGTTTATGTTGTTCATTATATTCCACAAATGAGTGTGTTCTTGTGGTATTTATCCGCTCTCCAGTTCCATCCATGCCGTGGCAAATGGTAAGAGTTCCTTTTTCTTCTTCCTCTTAAAGAATACCTTTCAGCATTTCATAAAATGCTGGTTTGGTGGTGATGAACTCCTTTAGCTTTTTCTTATCCATGAAGCCCTTTATCTGACCTTCTATTCTGAATGATAGCTTTGCGGGATAAAGTAATCTTGGTTGTAGGTTCTTGGCATTCATCACTTTGAATATTTCTTGCCACTCTCTTCTGGCCTGCATGGTTTCTGTTGAGAAATCAGCTGACAGTCGTATGGGTATTCCCTTGTAGGTAACTGACTGTCTTTCTCTTGCTGCTTTTAAGATTCTCTCTTTGTCTTTTGCTCTTGGCATTTTAATTATGATGTGTCTTGGTGTGGTCCTCTTTGGGTTCCTTTTGTTTGGGGTTCTCTGCGCTTCCTGGACTTGTAAGTCTATTTCTTTCCCCAGGTAGGGGAAGTTTTCTGTCATTATTTCTTCAAATAGGTTTTCAATATCTTGCCCTCTCTCTTCTTCTGGTACCCCTATAATTCTGATGTTGGTACACTTGAAGTTGTCCCAGAGGCTCCTTACACTATCTTCATATTTTTGGAATCTCTTTTCTTTTTTCTTTTTCGGTTGGGTATTTTTTGTTTCTTCATATTTCAAATCTTTGGCGTGATTCTTCAGATCCTCTTGTCTGCTGTTGGATCTCTGTATGTTATTCTTTATTTCAGTCAGTGTATGCTTAATTTCTAGTTGGTCTTTTTTATTATCCTCCAGGGTCTCACTAAATTTTTGGCAGTTTCCATATAATTCTTGAAAAACCTTATAAATGTGGTTTTGAACTCTATATCCAGTCATGACTTATTAAAAGCAAGCTACATGTTTAAGAACTAAATCCATTTTAATTATGTATTTAAGAATTACATTTACTATTGACTATGTATTTTAAATCAGGAAGAATGGTTGGAAGGCATGAGTTTATTTAGTGAGACAAAACACAGTGTCTTCATGTTCAAATGGAAGATGGGTGTGGGAGCAGTAGGAAATGGTGGTAGAGATAGGCACTCTAGTGCTGTACTGTTTTGATCTTGACTTTGCCTTTTACCAGTTGTATGTCCTTTTACAAATTACTTACCTTTCCTGTGCCTTAGTTTCTACCTTAGTCAGATGGTGATACTAATGCTACCTATCTCAAAATTCTTTTAAAAATTAATTAATGCATTTTGAATGCGCAAACTGTACAAGAGCCATACTAATTGGTTTGTAAAAATGTTAGTCATTACTGAGTAGGCAAGAAAGAAGTTTTCTTCAAAAGTATCATTCATATTTATCACATATTGCCAGAAATAAAGGATTAGTTTTGAACATGGATAACTGCTCTTTTTTTGGTTTATCATGAAATGTTAAGTATCATATTTGTCCTTAGAACCCTAGTATACTGAGAACATGTTATAAGCTACTGAGATGATGGAAAGATTATCACACTTACTAGTAAATATCATTGAATTATATTCTATAATCTCAACAAAGGGAAGTAAATAATAATGCATGATCATATGTGTGAGGAACATGAAAAGGTTTGATATTTAAAATCTTAAAAGATTAAGAAATACTTTCAGTTAAATTGACTTTTCTAAAAGATATAGGTTCTCATTTTTCATTTATAAAATGTGTATTATTTAGAAGACAACTACTGAGAGGCTACCAGGGTTTATAAAGATTGAGATACAATCTCTAACTTCTGAAAGTCCACAATTTCATGAAGGGGATAAATACAGAAATGAATTCTTACAAGCTGTGTGACTTTAGGTACGTTACATAAATACTGAGAGCTGTTTTCAAAGTATGGAAAGAAAAAAAAATCATGCTAATTTTGAGAGATAAGATAACTTATTTTCACATTTATGATTAGGAAAAAATATATATAATACATCTATCTTCTCTCTTTGTAATAATTTTACAAACATCATGGTTTAATTTTAATCAAAAAATATATAAAGTAAATAAAGATGTTTTCTGTGACCTTCAAGCTGAGTGTTAGATTTCTTCAGGTAATTTTTGTTACATTTGCATTGTCTGAACACACCATAATTATGTGTACTCTTTAGATTCTTTGAAGTGGGAGAGCAGGGGTGAGGGGTGGGAAAAGCTTCTAGTTCAAAGCTTCTCCATCACTGGGATCCAGTACTTCTCAAAAAACAATGCCCAGATTTGATCAAGGCAATCATGCTCTAAAGATAGTATATGTCTAAGTACCTGTCATTGACCCTGTTTACAATAGTGTAAAGTATATATCCTCTCCTGTTTTCTCTGGCATCCATATGTGAATCTCTGTGTTATGTCTTGGACAATACAGATTTAATTGTCCAATTTCACTTTAAGCCATTTTCACAGAACCTATCTCTATTTGAAGACTGGCATTTGCACAGATAGTTTTATTTGAAAGCAAGCTGTTTTGAACTGCATTCCAAGCAGGTAAGAGTTGAATTTGCAATAGATTTGTACTTAACACTTGAGCAGCAGTAGCAGGAGCCAATATTATAATAGTTTTAGGTTTGTTACAAGATAACCCAAGCTCATTAAAATCAGTTCAGCAGGAATGGCTGGCCGCATTTTCAGTATTTTGCTGCAAGGAACCATTCTGATGGTTTAAACCCATCCTTGGCATTATAGCTTGCTCGTGAGAGATGATGAAAACCTAGTTTCTCAAAAGGAGCTTTTACATGGGAGATAGTTTCAAAAAGAATAATGTTTCATATAAAAGCAAGTTTTCCTATTCAGTTTCTAAGTGCCCTTTGCTACTGTTGAATGTTTTTATTTTTGAAAAGGTTTCTTTGCCTTCTATCATCAGTTATGCTTCGTTGCTCATGAAAGCAAAACCGCTTTTACTACTTAAAGTATATAACATACATAAATAAATATGTTGTTTAAAAAATAAAACATCTCCATTTGGCTTGATCTAGTAGGGTAAAATCTTCAGAATTAGAGCCATGAATTCTGTCTATTCTAGTATTGTCTTTAACTAAGGATTGAAATTAGACTTTAAAACAAATTTCCTAGTGAATTCTCAGTTAAAAAATTAGCAGTCTGTTTACAGACTGAATCATTTATTGGGACTGAATTAGGTGGCTGATGACATGATGTCAACATTTTTCCTTGTATATTTTTTTTCTTTTCACAAAATCAGGACAGTGAGCCTGTTGAAGACCCATATGGAATAATGACTCCTCCAAGAAGCCTCCCTGATTCTTCCAATCTTTAAATACTCATTTTATTCCTAAGCTACTTAGGGACCAAGTCGTGAATTATGAATGGAGATGGACCAGTTGCTGCATTTTCTTTCCCAGAGTTAAGCCTTGGGCCCAGAAGTCTTACCAGTATCGCCATCACTTACCTCAGGACCTCCATCTTTAATGTAAACAGCTGACTCTGAAGCTGGGTTTTCAATGAAGCTTATACAATTCTGAGAGATGTAAACATGGGAAATCAAGCTTTCACTGTGTTGTTGTTGTTTTTTTTTAACTTGTTTTTATAAGAGAGGCACTTCAAGATATCACACATTAGTTTCCACACCCATAATATTCAACTAAATCTCTCTGGTGTGTTCACTTAATATTTAGAAGGGGCAATGGGTGAGAAAGGACTGTAGATCCATTTACACATATAATTATTTGTTACATAGAAGAAAAATTTTCAATTATGAATAAGGGACAAGTGATTTTAATTAAGCCATTAACTCTTTTGCCTTGATATAGTGAAACTAGAGGTCCAGTGCATGTAATTTGTGCACTGGAGGGAGGTGTCCCTCAGCCTGGCCTGCACCCTTTCGCAGTCAGGGACCCCTTAGGATCGGATCGGGCCTAAGCTGGCAGGCAGATATCCCTCTTGCAGTCTGGAGCTCTTGCATTCCAGGGCTCTTGTAGTCTGGGACCCCTCGCAGTCTGGGACCCCTCACTCCTTACTACCTGCCTGCAGTGGAGGTAGGAGAGGCTCCTGCTACTGCTGCTGAGCTCACCAGCTGTGGGAGCGCACTGACCACCAGGAGGCAGTTTCTGTGTTGAGGCTCTGCCCCCTGGTGGTCAGTGTGCTTCATAGCGACTGGTCATACTGCTGTTTGGTCGATTTGCATATTAGGGTTTTATTATATAGGATAGTCTTGTAATTTCTCTCTGCCTTTAATCAACCTCTCACACATACTTCTTTCACTAGCCCTAAGGCTTAGTACTGCAAAAATAATGTAACATTCCCTGCATGTGCCATGGTTTCTCATACTTCTAGACCATGGCAAACACTGCCATGCTCTAGTCATAGAAAATTCCTACTTCCTGAATTTTCAGAAAGCAGCTCACACAGCTTACACATCAGCTCTAAGAAGTCTTCCTTAACAGACATGACTGTCTCCTCTATTTCCAAAGTGCTTAGTGTATATCTCTTAATCAAATTTCATCATCGTTTGCTTTCATGTCTGCCTCACCAACTAGACAATGAACACTCTGGCAATGGAACACATTTGCTTCCTTTCTGTACCTCACAATTTAACCCTCCTCCCATAATTTTAGCATGAGTGAGTTCTCATAAAATATTTGTTGAGTTAACTAATAGCATTCTTATCATAAAATAAGAATTTTTCCTTTAAAAATAGTCTCTTGCTTTTGCATTGGCAACTATTTCCTATTGTCTTTCATCCTGTAAAGGATGAAACAAATAATTCAGACATTTATTAGAGGCCAGAAATGTACTAAACCTGACTTTTACTAGACTAAGAGTATTAATATAATGCTGTTGACAGGGATGAACTCTGGTTCTTACCATGATCTGCTTAATAAGGATGTATAGCTTTTCTCAAAAGTCTTGTCTACTTATATCCGGGAGGCCCCAGAGATGTGTCACATAGGCTGCGCATGTTAACGTTATTCCATAATCTTTCACTCTGACCTTTCCTTGTTAATGTTGGCTGTACTTAAAGCCACTTGAGAATGGCATCTCACAAGTGCTATTTTGGCCAGCATCCACAGTGACAATGCTAAGTCTGGGTCAAGAGAGTTTTTTCCTCCAATGTTTCCCAAGTTATAAATTCCAAAGCCTGTGAGCATTAAATCCAAGTTGTGTTCCACATAGAAATTGGAAAAATGCTCTTCCCCACACTGGGTATCATGTTCAGTCACTGTGTTCATTTCCCAGGACCACTGTAATAAAGTACAGTGTGCAGAATGGCTCAAAGCAAGACAACTTTTTTCTCTGGCGGTTCTGGAGGCTCAAAGTATGAAATTGATGTGTTGGCCCTGGTCCCTTCAAAGACTCTAGAGAAGAATCCTTCCTTTCCTCTTCTAGTATTTGGTGGTTGCTGGTAATCTTGGACATTCTTTGGCTTATAGATGCATCACTTCATTCTCCGCTCGCATCTTTACATGGTCTTTTTCTCTGTGTAGTTGTGTCTCTGTGTCCAAATTCCCCTCTTTTTACAAGGAGGCAGTCATGGTGGGTTCAGGGCTTGCTCTAATCAACTGACCTCCTTTTAATTTGATTACATCTACAAAAATTCTATTTTCAAATATCATATTCACAGGTTCCTATGGGCATGAATTTGGGGGGGGGGCGCTATTCAAACCCCAATATACTTTCCCAGGTCCTCACATTAGAGTGGTTTATGATAAATCCTTCTACTTCATCTACTTCATCTCTTCTAATATTGTATGCCTGGTTTGGAGGAATCATTACTGAATTCCTTAGCCATCCTCAAAGGTACACAAACTTTCTTCTGGAAAGTTAAAATAATAGTAATAATAACAACAACAAAAAAATAACTACCTGCCTTTTCCTACAAATGAACACATCTACTGAGTGTTGTCAGAACAATGGAATTCCAATTAGATTTGAGACTCCCGCCACAGTACTAGTTTCTGAGGATTAAAGGCAAATAACACCTAATCCCTGGCTTCAAGGGAGACATAGCTAGTAGAGATGCCAGAGGGTATATAGCAATGTGGAAAGTGCTGTAACAGAGAAGTCTCAGGTCCTCAGTGAGCCACACGGGAGGTGTTTAACCATGCCCAGGTTAATTCTGTGTTGGTATGATCAAAAAAGCGGCCAGGCAGATATATCAGGACTACACCTTGAAGAGACTCCAATGCAGGTATAATACATCATTAGGCAAGGATAATGGGATAAGGATTTTAAAAAGGGAGTAAATGGACACAAGTCTGAGTGACAGGGGAATTACCATGACCACAAGAAGGAAAGGAATATGCAACACAAGATATTGTATATGTAGTAGGAATAAAAGTGGATGGAAGGATGATGGTTTCAGAAACATTTTGGAGCAGCAGGACGTCAAAGAGATGGAGGTAGGAAAGTATCCAGAAAAACTCCCAAATTTCAGCTTTGTAATATTACTTACACGATGAAGCCACTCACTGTGACAGTAAATAAAATGGGGGGGGGGGTTGGAAAGAAGCCACATGGTGAGCTCAATTTATTGCCACATGTTCAGGTTTAATTCTACTCCTACACACAACCTACTAACCCCATGGAAGTAACACTGTTATTGCCAGCCTTTAACTCCTCTATGCCAATGAAAATAACTGTTTTGAAAATGGTTTTACGTTGGCAACTGTATTAGTTTCCTGTGGCTGTTGTAACAAAGAACCAAAAACTTGGTGGCTTAAAACAACGTAAATGAATACTCTCACACTTTTGGGTGCCAGAGGCCAGAATCAAGGTGATGTGCCGTCTAGAAGCAAAGCTGTTTTTGCTCCTTCAGCATCCAGTACCCAAGCTATTCCTGGGTTCATGGCTGCGTAACTCCAGTGTCTGCCTTTATCTCCAGATGGCTTTCTCCTCTACACGTTTCAGATCTCTTTACTTGTCTTTCATAGAGACACTTGTCTTCAATTTAGGATCTTCCAGGATGAAGTTAGGATCTTCCAGGATGATCTAACCTGTACATTCTCTTTATTTTTAATTAAACTTATTGGGACGGCATTGGTTAATAAAGTTACATAGGTTTCAAATACACATTTCTATGATAAATGATCTGTATATTATATTGTGTGTCCACCACTCAAAGTCAAATCATCTTTCATCACCATATATTTGATCCCCTTTACTCTTTACTACCCGCCTCCCTGCCTTCCCTCTGGGAACCACCATATTACTATTTGTATCTGTGAGGGTTTGTTTTGTTTGTTTTTCTTGTTTAACTGTTGCTTTCACTTTTATAACCCACATATGAGTGAACTCATATGGTTCTTAACTTTTTCTGTCTGACTTATTTTGCTTAGCACAATATTCTCAGGTTCCATCCAAGTTGTTGCAAATGTCAGTATTTCATTTTTTCTTATGGTTGATATTTTTAATTTAATTACATCTGCAAAAAACCTTTCCAAATGATGCTACATTATTTGGAAATATCTTTTTTAGAGAGTCAACATTCAACACATTATGTTAGCTGTAATAAAATATTACAATTCTTTTTATTTTGATGAATACGTCACTACAATTTCTATTGAGAAACTTTTTTGTCTATTCTGAAGAACTTTTAATTTTTTTGTTTTCTAGATGCCCTCTTCCAAATCTCTAAAAAGAGCTGTTGCCAGTATAGATTTAGTCATGTGAGCTCTGTCTGCAAGGGCTCACACAGATGTCATGTCAAGTGTGTATCTTGTCCTCTGCGTGAGTGGGAGCAGCTGCTGACTTACGTATGACTGAATAGGTGCATTCTAGGGGCAAGTACAGATCTTAGAATGTTGCCAGTTTCCTAATTTCCTCTTGGGAAATGATCCTATTCATGTTCTTGACAACTTGGAAGTAATATTCACCCCCTATGAAGTTCTAGTATTGTAGATGCCACTAAATATACTCCTATGAAATTAATCCAATTCAGAAAGCAGATTCTAAGAGTCTGACGGTCATTTTAAGATATGTGGTTTCATGAATAGAGGACAGTGTTATGAACTGTTAAAAATTAAAGTAGTTGCTGCCTTTTCACTTCTGTATATTTGTGTATACAATGATTGAATGTGCGGTGCTTTCAAATGTTCATGTTCATTCATTCATTCATTCATTCATTCAACGGACAAATATTAAACAGTTACTATGAGCTTCTCAAGAATGAAAAAACACACACACATTTTATTCATCTTTATATCCTCAGAGCCTAACATAATGGAAATCAGAACACAATTGGCCAATGAGTGATTGCTTCAGTCACAACACATTCAAGTAATATTCTCTATGGACCATCGGTTAGGTAATACTTTTTGATCATTTATTTTCCAACTTGAGTCAGTTTATAATGCTTGCATTAGTTTAAATTAACTTGGCACTTTTCTTTAACTTTTTTTTTCAGAGTCAGGTCATAATTTTACAGCAACACATTTCCTCCCACCCTGATATGAAAGTTTAGGTTATTGTTAATATATGGCAAAATGTATAAAAACAATGTTGGCCCAGTATTGGAAAAATATTCTTTAGTGCTTATTTTAAGAGCTATTTTTTATACATTTTATCAGGTAAATCCATCAGGCATTGGATCTACCCTTTAAGAGGGTCTTCTGAACTTCAGATGGTATTCCTACAAAATCTCTCATCTCCAGCCTTATGTATTTCCTGTTCTCATGGTTTGGAACATTGTCCCTAAGTTCTTGTCTGATTAATTTATGTTCAGCTTAGGTGATAACCCCCTCAAGGAAGCCTCCCTTGATCTTCCAAGACATCTGTAATGTATCCTCTATACCCGAATGCTATGGCAGCACCTTGTATTATATGCAATTTTCTGTTTACAATTACTAGTTATACAGAATCTTTCGTATTATTTCTGACTTGAAGTTTGTAGAGTTTCAATAAACATGTCTTTGAATGAAGAAGTAAGTGGTTGCAGTCCCCAGTTCTCCATTACTGTGCTCTAAAAGGTAGTCATTTAGATGTTCCAGGTCCGCCTTCTGGAGGTCATGGTTACATGGTTTTAAATTCTGCTTTATAGCTAACTCCAGTTAGCGGGCATGACTTCGACTCTTGTTCAAAAGGATTTCATGCTTTGTAAGTATTTTTCTTTATCTTAATGTTGTCCCAAAAGAACTAAACATGTTGGTGTTTGCTGTGTTTTATTTAGAGTTGAAAGCAATATATTTTTCTTTAGTTGATAATTTAATTTATACTTCTTGAAGTTAATTCAATTACATAATCTATATTGAGATAGCATATATTAGAGAAACAACAGTTTGGAAATATGCAAATAAAACATTAAATAAGGTCATATGAGACATAGGGAAAAATAAAATTAGTGAGAAAATGTTCCAGACTTTTACTTTACTAAAATAATTAAATGTGGCTTCTTTAAATAATTCAATCTTGAAAGAAAAGATAAATATAGGTTGTCCCCAAAAATGTATACACACACTTTGAATAATTATAAATGCAATGTTTATTAAATTACATTTCATTTTCATTTAACAACTATCAGTTGTTAAAGTGCATATCTATATTTTTTAGAACACCCTGTATATGTAGAATATCTGGTGGCCTCAAAAGGTAATGGTCTTACAATACATGTTACATTTTATTACCTATTTAGGAGTCTATAGTAACTTAAATATAAATCAAATTGATTAACACTTATCTATAGTGTGATAGAAATAGGTCTTTCTGCAGCTAATCACTCATGGCTTATTTGGTTTTGCAAGTGTTAGGAATTTACCTCAAAGGTTTCATGTTGTTTTCCATTTTGTTTTGTTTTCCTTATAATTGTTATGAGAGAGAGACAGGCAGATTTTGTTGTTCCACTTATTAATGCATTCATTGTTGGCTTCTTATATGTGTTCTGACTAGAGATCGAACTCACAATTTGGCATATTGGGATGATGCTCTAACCAACTGAGATACCTAGACAGGACTCATGTTAGTTGCCTTTTAATCTAGTGTCAGGTAATAGAAATATCAAAGTTTTTGGATTAATCAGTCATGTTTAAAATCAGTAAATTTAGAAGACTGGGTTAGCAATAGTTCCCTAGACGTGAATTCGCAGACACTGAAAACCTGATTGACAGGAATAGGGAATAATTTCAAGATCAGAGAGAATATTATGGCTCAAGATGTAAAGGACTGTAAGTGTCAACAAGAATTGGGATGCATATGGTATTTAGTGTGGTTCAAGTTAACATGTTTACTCACTTCCGGAGAGGCAAAAATGAAATTTCTTTCTAGAATTTTAGGTGTGTCTTATTTGGTGTTGGATGGTATGTTTCTAAAAGTAGGGTCACAGTTTGCAGAAAATACTGCCTGAAAGGCAAAAATTCAAAGTCTGTTTTATTCATATGTGGGAAACTTTTTGAATGGTTTCCTCTTAGTCTTTTTCTTTTTTTGCCCTACAAATATCTCTCTCATATAATTTTCCATTTTCAAAAGTTTACGTGACTATGATGATAATACCAAATACCACTACAGATCATTCATATGTAGATTATTAAGCAATACTATGAATAATTTGGCCACTAGTAGTCATAGCAGTAGTTAACATTTATCTAGCAATTATGGAAGGCCTACAGTACAGTTACCACCTGCATTAGATTATCTCTTTTACAATAACCTCAGATGTACAAACTTGTATTGTCATCTCTATTGAGGGAACTGAGGCTTAGAAAGTGTGTGTACACCCTATCCAAGTTACTTGGCCATTCAGTAATGTTGGAATAAGAGTCTGTTTGGCTCTGAACCCTGAATATTGGACCATCCTGTCCTATTATGAGAGCACTCTGGGTTGAGATGTGGACAAGGAAAATGAATAACCCAGTCTTTAACATGCAGTTCTTTGAATGTGTGAAAGTAAATTACTGCTCTTTATAATTTACTACTGCTCTTTCTATGTTTGTGGTTAAGTTATAATGATGCTAATTGACTTGATGTGTTAAAGATTGGCTTAGATGTAGCGAAGGATCCCTTCACTCTTCTTTGTCTTTGTCTTTGTTTAGTGCCTTTGACTAAGTTAGGAAACCTAGAAACAAAGTGAGGGGGGGAAATTATCATAAATCTGCCAACCATTATGGTTCATTGATTCTAATGTCCTTATTCATCACAAATTATGCCAGAATTAAAAATAGAAAGGCAATAAAGTACTTCCAGTCACTGTTCACCAATGAACCAAGAATTTAAGTATCTTATTGGAGAGATTTAAGCAATTTGATAGAAACAAGGTATGGATTTAGTCATTACTGGTTGTAACAGAATGATGGTAATTAAAGACACTTGTTGGGATTGGATTTCAACTTGGAAAAAAATTACAATGTCATTGGTACCTGGAGTTTTTCATGTCTAAGATTTTGAATCACTTCAACTAAGTTTCTTTGGATTCCTTGAACAATTTTGGAATTCTTTGATTCATGCTTCTAATTTCTCTCTGTCACTTTTTATGGTATTAACATTCTCCTAGCTAATCAACATAGAAACATTATTTATTTTCTGTGCCTTTTCACTATTCCTCTACTTCACTTCTAATAACTTTCTAAACATCTCATCTCTCAATATTCCCCTTCCTCCGCTTCTTGATCTCATTTTCTTTTGTGGAGTCTCTCTGCTTCATTACTGAATTCCTGTATTTGTTAAAAAAATATTTTTATTGATTTTAGAGAGGAAGAGTGAGGGAGAGAGACATAGAAACATCAATGATGAGAGAGAATCATTGATCAGGTGCTTCCTACACGTCCCCCATTGGGGATGGACCCCGCAACCTGGGCATGTGCCCTAACTAGGAATCAAATCCATGACCTCCTGTTTCATAGGTCAATGCTCAACCACTGAGAAACACTGGCTGGGCTTAATTCCTGTTTTGATTTGAAAATTGTCTTTCTTCTTCTGAAAAGATAGTCTACAAACTTTAAGATTGTTGTTCCCAAAGTAATTATTTCACTCATGTCACTCCGGTCCTCAAACCCCTACACTGAATCATTGTGAACAGCATGATGATATAGCCCAAGGTTCTTTAAGATGACATTCAATGTCCTCCACAATCCACCCCAAACCCATTTTTCCAACTCTATGGTATGCTAATATTTTATGGTTGAATTTCATAACTTCCGTTTTTGTTTAATTTAAAAAATTCCTCAGACTTATTTTAATACTTTACCATTGATGGTTTGTCAAATTATATAATACACAAAATTAGTGCAAGGGGCACGGCCCTCACAGCCCTAGCTTCATCTGGAAGGTCATCCGGACGGTCATCCATGTCATCCAGATGGTCGTTCTGCTGTTCAGTCTAATTAGCATATTAGCTCTTTATTATATAGGATTGGCAGTAATCAATGTACATGAGAAAGAAATAAATATACAACATTTTATTCTCTCCCAGCCCTTCTTTGTAGCCTTATTTTATTTTTAATTATTGATTGATTTTTAGAGAGAGAGGAAGCAAGAGTGTGTAAATTCCAATATACTACCAAGTATGCCTTTCTTAACGTTCACACTGCTTTTGCTTCTTTACTTGAACTTTTTATGAACATTTCTTTCTGAGCCTGGATATGGACAGTCTGTTTCCTCACAGGATATTGATAATTATTGGATGAAGCAATTTGTACACATTAGTTTGAATGCTTCATAACATTTCTTTCTTAACAAGAAAGAGATGATATTTCATCTTGTCAGAGTTTTCTTTTTTTTTTCCTTGTTGTCACATTGGAGTTTATTCTGTTCGCTGAGCTCTGTCAGGAATGGATAAACAAATAACTTTTTTTCTTCTTTAAATGTGGTTCCCATTTAAGTCACGCTGTACATTCACATATCCCTGTGGTAATGAGCTGTTAAGGATTGTACTAATAGCAGTTTAGTAGCTGTAGCTGAAGATTTCCCTACCAATAAATTCAGTTTCCTTGGTCATTAGGCAGAAATCCCTGCATAGCCTCTTAGCACAAGTGACACTGATTAATGGCCATGGGAAATAAATACTGTTCCCAGGGAACAAACATAACAACTTATGAAACCATTCAAATTGAAGGCAGAAAATATAGAATTCTCATATATTTGGGAAAGATATAATAATCTTAGGACATATGCGCAATAAAAAAATAACTGAATTTAAAATAATTAAAAAGTTTAGTTATGTCTTATTGGTATGAAGTGAAACAGTGATCCTTTCCTTAATAACCACTGTCCATATCTGGAAATTCACACGATAGCCTGAAACAACCAGGGTTTAAATATAATTGATAGAAAGATTTAAATTAATATTCATATAGCAAAATTTAAAAGAATCTAATAGCATAGGGATTATTTAAATAACATTTATGTTTAAAACATCACCCTTTTAAAATCCATCTTTAAAAGTTTGTTTTTAAAAAAGTACTTATGTTCCACTGAAATATCTATATATAAAAGCCTAAGTGACTGAAAGACCAAACAACTGGTCAACTGGTCTCTATGATGCGCACTGAGCCCCAGGGGCAGATACTCAACACAGGAGCTGCCCCCCTGGTGGTCAGTGCGCTCCCAAAGCCAACCTCCTGCAGCAGGCCAACCTCCCACGGTCCCTTTCCCTGACCAGCTGGCCCCAATCAGCCCAGATCGGGACTGGATGAGACGCCCCAATCTGCCCTGATAGCTGGCCAGGCCGAGGGACCCCACCCATGCACAAATTTGTGCACCCGGCCTCTAGGACAATATATAAATGAGAAATGCCAAAATATTCTGTCTACCTAAAATGTGAATTGGTGCTCATTGTTGGGTATAATTTACCTTTTTCCTTACATTTAGGACAAACATAACTTTTATGACCTTTTTGAATGTTCAGTCAATATTGCATAATGCTTATCTCCTTGTAGTTTTATATAACTAAGTGTATGTTATGCAATATAGTTGTATATGTAATCTTATTTATATATAGATTTTGGTAGATAGTTTTTTCTGACCTCATTAACCATATTGTCATGACTTTGAATTATTGTCAACTTTTGAATTTAAGTCAATTCAGAATTCAACTTTAGAAAGATTAACCATGCTCCTATGCTGTATTGCAACATTTACTCTATTTTGCTCACATGTTCTTAAGTGAGAACTATTTGTGATTCTGACTGTTATTTGCTACAGTGTGGAGAGTAAATGACTACTGAAGAAGGGAAAATATAACTTCCACTTCTTCCTTCTCTCAGTCCTCACCTGGCCTTTATACATTGTTTCAACCACAAGATCTCCCTTGATTATCAATAACAGAAATCTGTTGACGTGGCAGCCAATTAATATTGTAAAACCATTCTTGCAGTTTGTGAGTATCCATCCAGTGCAGGAAAATGTATTATTTCTCTCCCCCAGTTCTCTAAGATCAATGTTACATAGTTGGCCATTTAAACTTAATGTCAATGTAATAACTCCTGAGCTATATGATATGAGGATGTCAAAAACATTGACAGATATCAAAGTAAAGTCTATATGATGCATTTTCCTTTCTTATTGACATGAAAAACATGAAGGATAAAGGCCAGCATTAATTTATTAATTTTTACAAGTGAGGTTATGAAGTCTTCCTTTTCAGACAAACAAGCCATAAGATTAGAAACTGTATGTAACATATATTTTAGAATGGGATTATGAAAGTCCCTCAAATGTTCTATTAGTTACTACTGTACTGTAGCTAGAGACAACGTGTAACATTTAATTTCCATAGAGTCATATTATGTGCTCTAATATAAAGAAGTATTTTTTTAATGACAAAAATGAAGCAATGATTGACGTATTACTGACCATCAAACTAAATTTCCTAGAGCCAGAGTCTACAGGAAAATACACAAGTAAGATGGTTCTAACCCCCAAATATTAGCAAATTTAAAAGCAGAGAAATCAATTTCAAATGAAAATATAGTTTATAAGTAGTAGCAAAAGAAATTAAAGGGGAGTGACCCATTTGTAGTGACATTTATTTCAGTGTATAAATGAACATGATTATTCACAAAGCAGTAAAAGTTGGGGGTCTCTGTGAATATGCTATTTTGCAGGGACTTTATCCTTTTTTCCTGATTCTTCTTCTATATTCAGTTGTTTAGCCTCACATTGCTCTTAGTTCCAGGCACCTGCAACTATTGACATTACGTAGAGTTAAGGAGTCTGGACTATTGAGAAGTGTTCAAGACTGATCAAGAGGCCACTGCTGAATTTTAAAATAATAGGGGAAAAAAGATATTTTGTACAGTCATCTGTCTAAGGGAAGTTGAATCACTGTTTTATATATCATGATCCAAGTGTATGAATTCTAAAAAAAAAAAAGGAAAGCTAGTAGAAAATTGATTTATGCTAATAATTTAAAAACTAATTAATTACAATTACTTATTTTATCACAAAATCAATTACTAATATATTTTGTCACTTTAATTAAGGCAGTCAATAAAATCAGATAAATGAGAAGCATAGAGTTATATGAGAAAACTAATTTTCCTATGTAATAAAGTCTGCTGTAGGTCAGAAAAGAATATACTATCAGTTATTAAATACTCATAAAATCTAATTATGTCTCTATGGAAAGATTTTTGCTAGTTTAATTAAAAATAAAACACCCTAAGAAATGAAAAACATAGAGCCTGGGATATGGCCAAACATTTTCATTATAAAAGATTTTTGTTAAATGCTTAAATATCAACATGAATAATACTTGAAATTTTTATTACTGTACTCCCCAGTAAAGAAAAATTGATATAAGTGTAATCACAGTAGTGACTTATAATGTTTTCTTATTAATAACAATAGATAACATAAAATTAATAAATATTTAATCTATTTATCTCTCCATTACCCCCTAAAAATACATTGTGTCCATCTTGAGATTATTCTACACACACACACACACACACTACATAACCATAGGTTATGTAGTATATCACACTATAAAAGGTAATATATTTATGTCTCATTTAATCCTCACAACAACCCCAAAATATTATGGTTATGAAATTATTTTTTTAGAAATCACAAAGTTAGACTTCTAATTTGTTTATGAACACAGAGGCATTAGATTGACCATTGATATTTGTTAGAGAGATCTTCCTTCAGTGGACTAGTGCTATTTTGTACCCTAAGCAAGAAAACAAAAGCTTCTCTAACAAATTTTTAAAAAAGTGATTATTTATCTAACAAATCTGTACTGATTTTCAGTCATTAGTGATTTCTAATATAAAACATATTTGCAATTTTTAGGTATATTTTATGCAATTTGTGTGTGTGTGTGTGTGTGTGTGTGTGCGCGCGCACGCGCATAGTATAATCTCAAGATGGACACAATGTATGAAACCAGTCCATAATGTATACATCTTTAGGTTTTCAAACCAATGTCTGTCCTGGTCCAGCAACTGCTGATATCCCGAAGCCGTGGAATCACAAACATGAAGATTCATTCCACTCAGTATTTGTGCCTCCTCAATGTGTCAGCTGTCTCTGGTTCTGTACCGTACAGTTTATCTTTTATGTATCCCCATAGAAGAGTCTAGTGGATACATGTTCTTTGTTCAATGCCGAGTCTGGCTTCACCCATTATTTCATATCAGCTAAACCTGGAAAGGAGTGAACGTTAAGTGAGTTATCAGCTGTTAAAAGTGTGTATACCTTTTTTGAGATATCCTATATATATGTAGAACAAGATTTTTAAAAAGGTAACAGTAGTAAATTGAATAAATTTGTCTGTTACGGAGTGGATCAGTGTTCCTTATGCTGCCTTGAATTTTAGAATGCTTGACCAGGAAGGAATTTTTGTTCGTCACTTCTTTGATAGATTGGAGGACAAAGACCTCATCTAAATTTGCAGTCAGGGCAGCAAATTGTGGGTTCGCATGCAAGAATCTAGATATTTGGCTGATACTATCTTCCCCTTATTTCTTCAGTTTGTCGACTGTACATTGCAGATTTTCTCTTTCCATTTCTTCCAACCTCTGTTTTGTGGCTAAACACAGGCCAGGGATGGGTCCAAGCCTCATAGTGATGTTTGGTCCTTAGCCAACAGTGACTGTCCATGTGAGTAGAAACCTCCTTTTGGTCTTTTTCTGGCATTCAGAATCCATATTAGTTTCAGCAAGACATTTATATTTTTTATGGTGATCGATTAAATTGCACATGGATGACCGTCTAGGGAGCCTGTCCCAGGGAGACCCTTCTCTCATGCATTGACACATACAGGGAAACTATTTATGAGTGAAATGACCATTATGAGTGAAATGACCTTTTGCTATGCAAACAACCCCTACTGCAAACTAAGGGAACAAACCAAAGGTCTGAATAATCAGGATTTGCACATAAATGATTGTGCAAATTATCTAGAAAATATTTTTTAAAAACCCGCAGTCTTAAACAAATATTTTTAAACTCTTTCTTTCTTACTGAGCAAGTAAATGTACAGCTTGAGGAAAACCTTAATTAGATTTTAACAGTGGGTGCTTTCAATTCCTAATGGGGTTCCTCTGGTTAAATACATGTGATAATCACTCCCTGAAGGCATAACTAGCAAAAATAGGTAATGACTTGTTATAAATACTCTACCAGCTTTCATTCTTTTTAAAAAATATATTTTTATTGATTTCAGAGAGGAAGCAGGAGGGAGAGAGAGATAGACACATCCATGATGAGAGAGAATCATTGATCAGCTGCCTCCTGTACACTCCACACTGGGGATCAAATCCACAACCTGGGCCCAACTGGAAATTGAACTGTGACCTCTTGGTTCATAGGCCCATGCTCAACCACTGAGCCACACTACTGAGCACCACTAGCTGGACAGCTTTCATTCTTAAAGTAGGAAGAGGGAGGCTCCAAAAATGTTGTTCAATTTTGACTAATGCCCAATACAGGAATATATCCTATTATCAATAGTTACCAGAGGCCAATACATAATAAAACTAAATATAACATCTAAACTTAATTTGATGTTTTCGCCACATACAAATATAATAATAAACAACAATTTTAACTTTATAAAAATATATGAAGTCTTGCATATAAATGACAAAAGAGATAAAACTCTACCAGAACAGGCCTACCTGGTAACATTATTTTAATTCATTTTTAGAATATTAGAAAGAAATAATGATACTAATTAATGTCTACCTTCATAGTCTCTGAAGCAAAAATGGATGTTTTCTGCAGAACCAACCCTTCTGTTAGGATGGCCAGGCAAAGAACAGATTGAATCAGGTGTACACTGAAGAATACAATGTACCAGAGAAGAAAACTGTTTAGTGCTGTTCTCTGAGGGCCTATTAAATTGACCATTATGGATATCAAATGCTTTTACAGCTTCCTTCATTGCTAATTTATTCAAAGGTATTCTCTGAATCCCTGGTGCATATATGCACTGTGATGGAAAGGACATGGGAGTACCCAATACAAAGAAATTTCTCTTAGTCCAGTCTTGGCAGCTGGGAAGACATGTGGGTGAAATAACATTGCAACTGACACCTGAAGGAAATATAAAGGGAGTTTGAGGGTGCAGAGAGGTCATGTGTGATAGGTGCAGTGTCTGAGCCATGGGCAGTAATGTGCAGGGACTCTGGGAAAGCACAGCACATGTAATAACAAAGAGGAATTCATTTTTTCTGCATAATTATGAGGGGTAAAATTTTTAGAAGCATGGATAAAATGGCAAGGGCCTAAAAAAATCTTGAACTTGGATTTTAGTCTTAGAGGCAATGGGAAGCTACTGAGATTTCAACCAAATTTATACTTAAGTATTATTATTAATCATGTGTGAGAGTTCACCTGGATAGATATATTTTAAAATAGATATATAATCTATTTTAAAGGTTTCTAAGTGAGTTCTTTAATTCAAAATTTTCACCGCAGAAAATTTGAGTGAGTGAGAAATCAAACAATGGAACAAAAATTGCATTTGATTGACAAACATCTATATATATATAAAGCCTAATATGCTGTGTCCAACCATTCGACTGTTCGACCAGTCGCTATGACATGCACTGACCACCAGGAGACAGACGACCCGTAGGTTAGCTTGCTGCTGGGGTCTGGCTGATTGGGACTGGGTGAGACAGGCTGGACTCGCCCTGGTGCCAACCTCCTGTGGTCCCTTCCCTGACTCTAAAATATTTCTTCTAATTAATTTCCTTTCAGTGTGCATGAATCCATGCACCAGGTCTCTAGTTATTGAATAAAGCTGATTATAAAGCATTCTCATTCTGGTCTGATATAAAGTGTCCAGAAAATAACAAAAAATTAGTGAATCCCTTTATAGGTGTGTCTAAGGGGAATGGCTGAATTCTCCTCAGAATTTCTGTTCTGTGTCCCATGTTGCCCACTGTTTGCTGTTGGAATGATGGCTGTGGTCAATGAGAGCTTTTAATATCCACATCAGCAGATTCTCACAAAGTCAAAGGCTTTAATGGATTGGCATGTAGTCATCTTAGACTCTTCAGTTTTGGATAGTCATGTTACTGTGCACAGCTTCATGAATCATTAGGAATTCAGTGTATTCTTTGCAAAATGACTTCTATCTGTTTCCTAGGAGGGCCTTCCTTGTTAATTAAATTGTTTTTGCTGTTGTTCACTTTGGCTAAATTCTATTCCTTCCTTCAGTTTGCTATCTAAGACTCTCTTTGAACTGTGCTTTGAATTAAAGAGGGTATTATAGGTGTAACTCTTGTGTCTAAAGGAAAGTAGTTTCTAGACTGACAAGTTACACATACCTGTATAGAAAAATTGCGTGTGTGTGTGTGTGTGTGTGTTTTGGGGGGAGGGAACCACCAAACAATTATTTGGTGAAAGAATGTAAACACATATGTATTCCCAATGATATTTAGAAGTTAAATATAAAAATAAAACCCTATATATGCTAGAAGAAAATATACTTAGTTTAAGATAGTAAGAAACATTTTTGTAGTGAATTCTTAAAACCCTTTAAAAATCTATATGAGACTTTGCATTTCAAATGAATTTTCTCATTTTAAGTCTTTATATAATTAAAATAATATCACCATTTAACATATTTTTGTATAATGTTAAAATGTTCCAGTCCCATAAAAAAATCTGGATAACTTCTTTCCTGATACTCATATTGAATCATACTTTATTCTTATTAGTGTATCTTATTTTTTTATCTCTTAAACTTTGCAGCATCTGACATCCTTAAGAGAGGCTTGTCCAAGATACCATTTGCATGTTCAGGCTGGACTTCTCACTTGAGCACCCAAGAAGCGGACTGAGTGATACTGGTTCTAAATTTATTTGTGAACGTCCTGCCTGCTTCAAATAACATGGCCGTAACAGGCTGGGTATTTTATATTTGACAAATTGTTAGACATTGAATTATTCTAAATTGGGAATTGTCTGAATACTAGTAGTCCTTTTATATTATCTCTATTTTTGTTACTGCCTTCATAGCTTGGTGCAATGCTATGCGCATAGTAAGCACTCAGAAAAATCTTGTTGAATCTTGTAGAAAATACAGTCATTTCAAAATAGTGTGAATATTAAGATAACCTTCTAGAAACATTTATAGTTCTTTTTTTTGTAAAAAAAAGAAGTAGGATGCTACAACATACACAAATATATTGAAGGTGCAGGAAGTTCTACAGCCCTGTGTTAAACCCAAAGACATTTTTATGGCTTTTCATTATAATAACGCAATATAAATTTCTAAAGCATTATACAATTCACTGCCCACACAATAATCCACTTTCACATTTCATGACTAGACATTTATTCAAATGCCCACTAAGAATTGTTTACTGCCTGTCATATTCATGATTGAAAATGGCATGATAAATTCTTTCTTTTATTTTATAAAGAACTTTAAGGGGGTTTAATAAACATTAATATGAATACTGTATGTATTTTCCTCTAAAATAATTAAGCTGATTTTTTTTTACTTATTGATATCATTTTTTTAATGTTACTAATTTTTACAATAAATATGGTAGTAAATACAAGCTGAGAGAAAATTGATTCTATTGTGCCCAAATTTCATATACCAAATTCATACTACTAAAATGATCAAGAATTCTGTTTCTGAGGAAAACATTCACATAAAACATGGATTGAGTTAAAAAAGTGAATGCAGTACTATTTTAATATATTATTAACCACATTCACCAAAGACATTTGTTTTGTGCATAAAGTAACTAGGGAATGCCATTAAAATGCTCCTCTGCCAGGATTATCAATATAATTTATAGCATAGCAAATCACCCACTGGCTAATTCCAATTGCTGGTCCCTACTAACAGCTGAGAAATAAAAAAAAAACATAAGATGGTGGTCTCGATGGAGGAATTTCAATGCATAGCATAATTGAGGGAGAGGATAAGAAAACTATTTTTCTCTTACTATTTTAAACTGATAAGAACAGATACTACACTTGATCTTAGCCAAAAGGCCGAGAAGCGATTCTATTTTAAATTGAATCAAAAGAAATATTATACAACCATAAAATATATTTTAGAAATACTATAAAGGAACAAATAGAATCAGTGGAACATGGATCAATATAAAGAATGACATTAGGGCCGTAACTGGTTTGGCTCGGTGGATAGAGCATTGGCCTGCGGACTGAAAGGTCCCAGGTTCGATTCTGGTCAAGGGCATGTACCTTGGTTGCGGGCACATCCCCAGTAGAAGGTGTGCAGGAGCCAGCTGATCGATGTTTCTCTCTCATCGATGTTTCTAACTCTCTGTCCCTCTCCCTTCCTCTCTGTAAAAAATCAATAAAATATGAAAAAAAAGAATGACATTAAGTAAATCAATTACAGTTGTAAAATTCAAATGACCAATTCATTTGGTATTAGGAAAGCTTTTCAATCAAATAGGTGCCTAAAGTTAGAAAAGAAAAAAAAAATAAAATAAATGCTTTGCTGGGGGAACATACTGCATAGTAATTGGTAAAATTGAAGACTTTGCTGGATCTTTCTTGCAAGAAGACCTAGAGAAGGATTACAGGGACTCCATCCATCTATATATATAAAAGGCTAATATGCAAAGTGTCCCCTCGGGAGTTCAACCAGGAGACCGGGAGTTTGATCGCTCGCTATGACATGCGCTGACCACCAGGGGGTGGCGTGGAACAAAGGAAAGCCTCCACCAGCAGCTGGAAGGCCCTGATGGGCCCTGATCGCCAAGCTTAGGGACCCTACCCATTCTGAATTTCATGCACTGAGCCTCTAGTGTAAACATATTCCTAAAGGCCCATTCTAATAAATGCAAATCATCTGGTAAACAGTTGTCTTATCTTCCTGTGATTTTATTGTTCCAAAGCAGAAAAATGACCTTTAGGGATCTCTACTATGGTCATGGTTCTATTTAAACAAGAAATAAATGGGGATATATAATTAAAAAGAAACTTGGAAAAATAGCAAAGCCATCTTAGAGTTTATATTAATGAAAGAAGAAAATAATGGTTCAATTTATGCATATTTTATTTTAGAAAAGTAAATTTTAAGTAGGCCAGGTCAATTCTATGCATGGTCAAGGTGATATAGAATTGTAAGTTCCACTTTGCTGTGACTAGGATTTGTATCTCTATGTTACAGATGAGGAGAATGAGGCTTGGGAAGAAACCAACTTGCTCAAGATTAGAAAAGTAGTGAATTTTATGAATTAGAAATTAAGTGGTGATGGTTTGAACGCACATTTAAACCCTATACTTTAATAATAACAACTGTGAAAATTAATTTAGCATAAGCTCATAGGTATAAATTAATAGTATACATATTTGCACTCCAGAAAATCTTTTTCTTCTATCTAGTAAATTATTTAAAGTTATGAAAAACAGAAATATATAATGTCACTAAGAATACTCCATTTGGGCAACATGAAGTCACAGAAGGTATGGTTCCTTAAAAATCTAAACTTTAATGGTAGCTTATAACCTGGTTCATTACTTTAAGTAAAATTTATTTTTAAAATGCCCAAGATATTTTTATTATTTTTTAAGTTATTTTTCAAACTTTAAAGTTTAGTTTTGGTTGAATGTATTATAAATCATTTAAGACTTTAAAATGTCTAAGGTATTGACTATGTACTTTAGAATTGTAAATTATGAGTTATTGGAGATGAAACACAGTTGTGTTTTTTGCCTGCCTTAATCTCATC
The DNA here is from genome assembly GCF_963259705.1 of Myotis daubentonii. Classification (NCBI taxonomy): domain Eukaryota; kingdom Metazoa; phylum Chordata; class Mammalia; order Chiroptera; family Vespertilionidae; genus Myotis; species Myotis daubentonii. Next base: position 17,200,866 of record NC_081846.1, on the reverse strand, counting down.
CTCTGTAGCCTAATGAGATAAAGATGTATAAGAAGAATTAGGTAACACAAGAAATTGAGAAAGCCTCCATGTAAATCGTTTTTTGATGATGTTAATAAACTAGGTGCAATTTAGTTCTTCTGAATCTAGTTGTAATTATTATTTGTTAATAAAAAATATCATCTTACCTATTAAAGCATTTAGCGACATAATTCCTTGATAAATAGGAGAAAATAATCATGAGTGACAGATCTATTCACATTTTTGGCTGGAACTAGTATCTTGCATTAGTATTTATACTTTTATGTTTTACATTCCAAATACTATTGATGTTCTATGTCTTTTGGTTAAAACACTTGTTACATATAAGATATCATCAGCTTTTAATTCCACCATGGTCTGTGTGATGACTAAGTAAGTTTTGCTCCTGATGTCACCTGTGAACCCTGTTACTGCTGGCTGATTTGGTCAGTGAGGTAGACTTTGAAGTTATTCTGGAAAGTAAATTAGACATATTCCTATGTTTATGATTGGATTTTCTATACTTATCAGACAGCATGCAAACACTGACAACCTAGTGATTCAGCAGTGAAGTGAGAGTAAAAAAAAATCAATCCTTTTACAATGGATTTAATTTCGTTCCTTCCTTCTCTTCCCTCACTCCGTCCTCCTCTTTTCCTTTTCCTTCCTTCTTCCTCCCCCTTCTCTCCTTCCTCCTTTTCATTTTCTATATCTCTGTCTTCACTCTATAATATTCAGACAATTATTAATCTATCACCATCAGCACACAAACCTGGATAATTTTTAAAACATACATATTCTGGTTTTACATTATAAATTAGTTTCTGAAAATTGCTAGACCCTTCTTTGCCAAAACTGCAATGTGTATCAGTAAGCATGTTAGAGTGCTTGGGGGTGTTGCAAAAGTGTTCAAAGGGGAACATTGCAGACGTGATTGAGTGTTTCAAGCACAATGGAATGGAAAGGAGGCCATTCCCCATGGAGGAAGCAGCAGGAACAAACCGTGGTGGCACCATGTGCTTTAGGAAAATGTCATTGCAGCAAAGCTTGCATTTAAGGTAGAAGCCAGAGGGATCTGAAAGGCTCAAATACCATAAAAAATAATTTAGACTTAAAACAGTTGTCAAATGCAAGCAACTAAAGAGTTTGAAGTAGGTTTGGGTTTTAGAAATTCACTCTTTTAGAATGTAGGGGAGCAGTTTCCAACGTGTTCTTCATGGCAAGATCATATGTTGGAATTTTGATCTTTATATATCTTTTTATTTTAAGATAACAAGAAAATACAGTAATCTTTCCTAATATGTGATTGGCACTGGTGTCCTGGCTTTATGTGCATGTCAGAGGTCCCATACAAGGCACTTACCAGGAATTGCTCTTCGTGAAGAGTGGGGTCCCATCATGCAAAGGGGTACACAGTGCTGCCCTCTCTCAGCTGTAACTTTGCTTTCAGCTTATTTCTGTTTATTGCAGATTGTGTTCCTGGTTATGTGGGTTTGCAGATGATATTACTGATTTTTAATGAAACTGACACTTCACAAAATATGAAGTTCTTTCAAAAAGATTTGGGTTGAAGAGAAATGATGATATAAATACAAGTGGGGTGTGGAAGAAGTAGAGCCAACAGGACATTTCTAAGCTGCTCTTCAGCTGCACTACAAGCTTACATCTTTACAATTAGCAATGATCTAATACAATCTGTCAAGGAAGCAGGGAAAAATTGAAATGATTAAGAAGACTGTCCCTAGCTGGTTTGTCTCAGTGGATAGAGCATTGGCCTTCGGACTGAAGGGTCCCAGGTTCAATTCCAGGCAAGGGCACATGCCTGAGTTGCGGGCTCGATCCCCAGTGGGGGGCATGCAGGAGGCAGCCAATCAGTGATTCTCTCTCATCATTGATATTTCTACCTCTCTCTCCTTCTTTCTTTCTCTCTGAAATCAATAAAATATGTTCTAAAAAAAAGACTGTATGAAATATAGACTTCCATATACTATCTTTAATAAGGAACTTTGACCTAGTGCATAATATATATTGAGATATGAGCTAGTGTCAGTTTGTGGCTTTCAACATTTGCTTGACATTTTAATACAAAACATCAATAATATAAAGACAAATGTACATATTTTTGGAAATGTTTAAAGTTTTATAATACTAGATTTATTTTCTCACTAATGACCCTTAATAGCGACTGTCTATAAGTTTCTTTTGAGGTTTCTTATTATGTCAGTAAAGTAGCATATCTATACAATGTGTAAATAGCATATACACATATTAAAGAGGCATGTTTGAAAATCTTCAATGTGAAAGAAATGTGTAATTTTCAGATAGTTGAACTTTGTTTAGTAAATGGATCAATGGGACAGATACAAAGAGAAGGCATCTCAGAATATTTTTTGTTAAGTGATTGAGGACACATTTTATCTTTTGGTCTATTTGTATAGCAATATATTTGGCTATGAAATATATAAAAATAGCTTGACTGAAAGCACACTTAATAAATAGCTGAAAAAGAGAAAATATCTGAACCACACATTTTATAGCAAGGCTTTCATTTATTAGGAGATAAATTGGTGTAGTCACATGTAGTTGGTGGTTGATGAACAACTGTTGTTTTATCGGGCTATTTCAAGATTCAAGTTTTCTCTGCTGATATATTCATATAGGAGAAAGTTTGTACAGGATTGCCAAGGTAAATAAGTCCACTAGCATAAGGCAAAAAAAATAACTTAAAGTATGACAGTCCTATTATAAGTTAGCATTTGCTAATGAAAGAGTGAATTGAATAACTTGTAAGAAATGATCATCTGATTAAATTCTGTAAAGATAAGGCAGCTCTAAACTAGGGAATATAAAATTTATTATGTATTACTGAGTAATTTTTTTAGTACTTCACTATTGCTTTTTCTTCACAGCTTTTATTCATATCTGTCTCAGTCCATCTTAACTGGAAAAAGTTATCTTCCTCTAGGTTCCCACAAAACTCATCTCACTACATTTATTGTATTTATTATTGTTAATGTTTTTCTCATTTACTAAAAAGTAAACTTTCTCAAAGATAAGAGTTTGCATTTTTGTTTTATATTTTAGCCTCCAAAGAGGCTAATGTTTTGCGTAGTTACTTAATGGAAGTACTTTGAATTGAATAAAATGGTTTGTTGATAAATTACTAACTTATTAACATTGGAAATCAAGTATCAGGAATATTACAGGAGTTATTAAAACTATTAGTTATATTTATGCTACTGTGAACTTGATTCAGTGTTGCCAAGGAGAACCTGAACCTAAATATAACTCACTTTAATACTCAGAATGTTCTATATACTTTGATACCCTTTTGGAATTTGCAATTATCCGCTGCATTTGTCACCATAGGAGAGAGATCAAACTATCCTATCTAATAAAGAGGGAATATGCTAATTGACCCTCACACTTTTGCAAAGATGTGGCACCCACACCCAATAAGGAGGGAATATGCTAATTGGCTGCTCCACCCTCAAAGATGGCAGCGCCCACATCCACAAGAATGTGGTGCCCAGTTCCTCTGCCCCTCCAGGGCAGCAGGTGGGCCTGGTCACTTTGGGTGCCTGCCTCCAGAGTTCCCCAGGAGCCCAAAGCGATGGCAGCTGCCCAGCTGCCCAGGTTCGGCCGAGGCTTGCGCTGCTGGCAGTGGCAGCAGCAGAGGTGTGATGGGGCATCGCCTTCCCCTGATCGCCGGGTCACCTCCCACCCCTGAGGGCTCCCGGACTGTGAGAGAGAGCAGGCCAGGCTGAGGGACCCCCCCATCCAGTGCATGGATTTTCATACACTGGGCCTCTAGTTATAGTATAAAAACATATATTGGTTCAAGACTTTGCATATTGTTCTTTTGTTGAATATAAACAAATTTAATTTGAAATAACAATTAAAAAGGAAAGGTAGCTGGTATGTCTCTATGGTTAGAGTGTCAGCCCATGTACCAAAGGGTGTGGGTTCAATTTCTGATCAAGGGCATGTACCTGGGCTGTGGGTTTGCTCCCTGTCCCTGATTAGGGCAAGAGTGGGAGGCAGCCAATTGATGTGTCACTCCCATCTCTCTCTCTCTCTCTCTCTCTCTCTCTCTCTCTCTCTCCATCCCTCCCTTCCACTCTCTCTGAAAAGCAATGGAAAAAATATCCTCAGGTGAGGATTAACAAAGGCAAAAAAGGAAAGGTGTATTAAAATAATTAAATAATCAGATCTTCTGGATATTAAAATTCATACTAATATATAATACTATCAAAGAAATAATTGCAGGAGTACATTTTGTGGCTTAGCATAAGTTCAAATTACTCATATTTTCATGTGAAATATTTATAACCATTATTTGTTATTGGTTAAAGAAATGCCATTTCACACTATTGGTATGGCTACACAAATACAAGCACTTAAACTAGCAGTTCTTTTTGGATTAGACAGAATATGTGAAAGTTGCTCTTTCTTCTTTGCTATGAAATGCTGCCACCCCAGTTCATCCCTGTCAACAAAACCTACAAAGGGAACAGTAATTTACTACTTGGAATACTGAGGAAGACCAGTTTCCATGCTGTTCTAATTTGAATAATTTGCCATTTGTATAAATTAGTTGATTAAGAAGGGAGATTAGTGATGTTAGTGCTTTCATTTTCCCACCAGATAAACAGCTCCTTACATAAGTACATTGTTTAAAACAAATACACAAATAAAGACACAAACAAAAGCCTCTGGGACAGAAGTAGTATCTGTCCTGGGCCTTTAAGTAAATACATGTGGTAATGGAAATGGTGCTGATTAATGGTCATATTTTAAGAAGAAATGGTTCAATGGAGCATAAAGTGCAGAAAAATTTTTCAACCACTTATATTACCATCACTTCTATCAACTGAGCTGTTTGTGTAAATCAGGCTTTGAAAGCCTCTCAATAGTTCTTAGTAATTATTAGAATGTTAATTCTAAATTTGAAATATACTTTTATTATAAAAATTTGTATTGTAATACTTCACACTCTATTAATTCTTGTCATCAAATAACCAACTTCTACTCTTCACTTCTTGGCTATCTCCGTCTGATAAAGTGAACTAAGAGACAGAAAGGAAAACAAGAGCTATCTTTTAAAATAAATGTTCTTTTAAAATTAAAATAATCTTGCCGAAACCGGTTTGGCTCAGTGGATAGAGCATCGGCCTGCAGACTGAAAGGTCCCAGGTTCGATTCCGGTCGAGGGCACGTACCTGGGTTGCGGGCATATCCCCAGTAGTAGATGTGCAGGAGGCAGCTGATCGATGTTTCTCTCTCATCGATGTTTCTAACTCTCTATCTCTCTCCCTTCCTCTCTGTAAAAAATCAATAAAATATATTTTTAAAAAAATTTAAATAATCTTAAATAATTTTCAAAATTGCCAAAGTGTAATTTTGTCCCAAGTCATCTAAAGTCAGCAATTGCTCAGCAAATACAATCGAAGAATCAGACGTTTTAGTGCAGTTTCAAAAGCATTTGAACTGATGTTACTCTTCAAGTAATAAGGTGGGTAAAAACAGGCAAAATATATAAACTTGATGTACAAATTGTTATAGGCAGTTTGTTTATTTTAGCTGAAGTAAATTTTACAATTTATTTTCAATTAGATAATTACTTGTTATTGTTAATCTCTTCCTGTGCCTAAGTTATAACTTAAACATTACCATAGGTCTGTATGTGTAGGGAAAAGCACAGTGTGTAGTGTAGGGTTTGGTACTACCCTCAGTTTCAGGCACTTGAGCGCCTTTGAACATAAGGGAGTATGAATGTACTAGTCATCTCGATTCACCTTCTATTTCCAGTGGTGGAAGCTGTGTTCAAGATAGCCTGCAGTTTATAAATTTAAAACCCCCCACAAATAAATAGATAAATAAATCAGCTTTTCACCTATGATAAAGGATATAAAATATTTTCAATTCTATGAATGAATGAGGAAGGGAGCTAGTTAATTAAAACTGTCTGGAATTCCTTTGAAGAAGTATGTGATTAAACAAAGGGCTTTATCCTGAAACAATTAAGTAAATTTGGCCTCAGGTATCCTTGCTCATTCCCCAGGCAATGAGGGATGCTTAAACTCGGTTTAGAGTTAAACTTTATTCGAGATTTATCTATTTTAATTGATTTAGCTTTGATTATAAAACTTTCATGGAATAGCTGATGCAAATGATATATTATGTTAATATGTAACCCTCCCAGGTGTTATCTTCAATTTCAACTAAATATGAGTACATAACTTGTCTGACTGTTCTGCACAAGTTAATGAAATATAATACAAATGAAATGGACTACAGTAATTTATATTATCAAGACTTTTTCTTATGCTAGATGAATCCTAAATATTCTTAGGGACTCACAAGTAGACAGAGAAGAGATTTGCAGAGTAAAATTTAAATAGAATACTATTAGTGAAGAATTGGTTGGAAGGAAACTGTTTTTCTTAACACTTGTTTTTTGAGAGGATGTTTTGGTTGCAAATAAAATAGTTTTTATTTCATAGATAGAAACATTGACTTTTTGCAGGGGCTGGCATGATTACTGATAGTAAATTCATTGGCATTTACAAGATCATCCATCCTGTGAATTCTGTTACTAATGATATATTGAAAAATTTTGTATAAGAGGTAAGTGAAATGAAGGTAAATCACGAACACATTTGAGTAAGACCTCTTAATATTGATAGATGATGGAAGAATATTCTCCTTAGTGAAAAATTATCTTATTCTTCAAAAGATATAATTTGAAGCAAACAATACAAACTAAGTAAGTAGAGGAGAAACCTGTAGTTTATTTGTAAACTGTTTTTATGATAAAGTTGCTACTAATTCTTTCTTTGACCATTTGTCTTCTCCAAGTGAGATTGCTCTGTTAAGAGCAAACTGGAGCTCCAAAATCCAGTCCATGAGGCAATGAGTGTTAACAGGGTGGCTGAGCTTCATTTTCAACCTTTAACAGATTCTTTAGTGTGCTCTATAATTTGTTTTAATATCTTGGAATCAGTGAATTCAGGATCCATTGGACAAAATTGGAAAATATTTTAATGGTCTAATTTTTTTTTCTTGGGCTCAGTTATTTAAGAGTGGGATTATATTTCTTTATTTAAGTTTTATGAACATTATGATGATTCTCTAAGAACTTAAAATCATTGATTATACTAGTTTCTAATGGGGATGCCATGAATGTATGCATTTCAACATAGTGCTTGAATATTTATATTCTGCTTAGTGAACATATTTAGAGGACTATACATTAAATGGCTGAAGTAATATTTCTTTTTTAAAATATATTTTATTGATTTTTTATAGAGAGGGAAAGAGAGTTAGAAACATTGGGCAGCTGCCTCCTGCACACCTTCTGCTGGGGATGTGCCCGCAACCAAGGTACATGCCCCTGACCCGAATCAAACCTGGGACCTTTCAGTCTGCAGGTTGACCCCCTATCCACTGTGCCAAACCGGTTAGGGCAAGTAATATTTCTATAATGAGAAAAACTATATGAGTAAAAAGTGAGCTGGAAGGAATCTTGGAGATCCTTTAATAGACTTTCTTTATTTTAGAGATGAAAGACAAGGGTTAGGTAATTTACCTAAGGTTATATTGCTAGTTGGCAAGATTTGAACAACAATCAAAAGCTTTTCACCATGTTCTTTTCTTTTATCATTCTATTTCCCCTCTCTCCCTACTTTGTTGCTTTTTTTTTTTTATTTCTTCCTTTCCATATTCATGGAGGTTTTACTATGAGCTATGGTGGGCATGGGTGTTACCAAGATAAAGAGACTAGTCTGGTTGTAGCCACTAGTAAAAGTGCAAGAGAGATTGAAACTCAGACAGTAGACTAGTTCACAAATGCCCTGTAGGAGCCCCCTTACAGTCACTCTATGCAATAGGATAACAATTGCCTTGGTCCAATTCCGATCCCCATCTCCCCACAACCACACCCAAAGGGCTTCCACAACTCTCAACTTTATGAATACGTTAATTATATTGAGAAAGACATAATCTGCACTTGGAAGAAAACATGTATATATAGTTTAGTATTCAATTAGCATCAATATTCTTATATGTAATAAGCACAAATTATATGCAGTAGTTCAGGCTTCTCTCATGAAAAAGCTTGAAATTTTTTAGGTAAAAAAAGGTATTTTTTTTTTTCAAACTGACATGAACTTATATTATCTAACATAATGTTCAAACTCCACTGTGCATCCAACTGTACATGTAAAGGGATAACTTTTATAAAGAATTTTATTGCAGCTATTAGTATCATTTTCACTTGTCTGAATTTTTATCATTGCCTTGCTAAAGAAGACATGCTCACAGTGACAGATGCTTACTGGACTTAGTGTGGTGATCACATCATAAGATCTATAAATGTCAAATTGCTATGCTGTGTACCTGAAACTAATATAGTAGTGTATGCCAACTATATTTTAATTCAAAAATAAGGCATGCTTTAATACACTTTTGAAATGAATTGTGTTGTTTTACTTCCTGTCTTAGCATGGCTAAGTGATGTAAAGTTTATCTGCATCTCGGTTTTGATTTGAGAATTTATGAGGAGGGTGAGAAAAAAAAGCATCTGTTTTCATGCTGCTGCTTCATTTGTTATATATTTGAAGTGGCATAACAAGAGGGAAAAAAGGAGGCTTTAAACTCTTGTTTTGCAGTAAATGCACATTACTAATTTGGGTTTGGCTTTCATTTGAATGGATTCTCAGTGGGTAGAAATGACATTTATTTTGTGAATTGGAGAGAGCAAGTTGAAGGGTTGAGAGGTAGAAGATAAAAAGAAATCATTACTGAATCATTGGGCAACTGTTTATGTTACATGTAAGTATAACTACTTGGCCCATAAAAACAAAAAAGAAATAAATATATAACTTAAAAAGAAGTTACCAGTTTCAAATACTCTTATTGGTGTTGTGTTCTGGAAATTCAGAAACCCTCTATGGCGTTATTACTTTATCCAATCCAACGGTCCTTTTCAGCTTATGATTTTAAAATGTTCAACACATTTAGACAGCTGACAAAAGTATATCACAACAATAAATTAAACATATACCACACTGATTAAAGAATAGTGCAGGCCCGGCTGGTGCAGTTCAGTGGTTGAGTGTCAACCCCGTAATCAGGAGGCCATGGTTCGATTCCTGGTCAGGGCACATGCCTGGATTGCCTGCTGGATCCCCAGTAGAGGTGTTCAGGAGGCAGCTGATGGATGATTCTCTCTCATCATTGATGTTTCTATCTCTCCTTTTTCCTTCCTCTCTCTGAAATCAATAAAATACATATTCCACTCTAATTCATAAAAAATGCCCTCATCTTAATCATAGACATTTTGGACTTAAATATGCATTAAAACTTATGTTCTTAATGTTTTTCATTGTAAAATTGTGGGTAACTGGCAGAGCGATTCTTGAAGTGATGCTCCATTTGTTTTACTATCAAGCACTAGAGAAACTATTTTCATGAACTGTGTCCACAAACCATTCAGTTAAACTTGAGGGTGTTTTCACTGAAGCTTGTGCTGTACATCTGAAAAACCAATGATGCCTAAAAGAGTTTGAAATCACAAGTTTATGAGATGAAAAAAAAATAAAGAAGAAGAAGAAAGAATATTCAGTTTGAAGGAAAAAACAGGAGAAAATGACTGCAAAAATAGTTTGACATTTTTATTACATTACTTTAGTATGAAATAAATATGCACATACCTCATAGATTATGGGAAATTTGACAAGTATAATTAATATAATTTAATGGAATAACTGTGTAGCCTAAATTTAATTTCAATAAAAATTGATACTCTATCATACTCTAGCTTTTTTAAAATGTATTTTTATTGATTTCAGAGAGGGAGAGAGAGATAGAAACATCAGTGACGAGAGAGAATCATTCATTGGCTGCCTCATGAATGCCTCTCACCAGCATTGAGCATGCAACCTGGGCATATCCCCTGAATGGGAATTGAACCAGTGACCTCTTCTTGCAAGGGTTGATGCTCAACCACTGAGCAACACTGGCCAGGCTCATTTTATTATTTGTTGTTTTTTTTTAATTTAGTTTTGTGCCGGGGTCCAACCCCAGCGGGTCCAGGGTTCCCCAAAGGTGTGGACGGAGTAGGCGAAGAAGGAATGACACGGAGACAGCGTTCAGTTGATCAGCAACCTAGCCAGGACCTCTAGCCCGGATCTCCAGAGAGGTTCTGCTTCGGATTTCCAGCGAGGTTCTGTAGCCATGTTCCCTCGCTAGGTTCTCCAGCCAGGTTCTGTCCAGGCTCTCCAGTCAGGTTCAGTGTCCAGGTTCCAGTCAGGTTCTCCTGCCAATCTCTGTAGTCAGGTTCAGTCCAGGATCCCTTGCCATGTTCTCCCGCTAGGCTCTGTCTCTAGGCTCCATGTAGGTTTTGTCTTCTTGATTCTGTTCTAAGTTCTGTGTGTTTCTGTCTTGTTACAACTGTATTTATACCAGTTGATTCAATCCTATCAATCTCTATTACAAAGGTTAGGGCGTTTCTTATCTCCATTCCAGGGAGAAAAGATTATGTAGTTTAAGCATGATTGTTCGTAGTTAAAGGGATTAATTACCTGCCTGGCACTTAGTTGAGGGGTTTTATTCCCTCCCTAACTTCAGGGGAAAATCCCTACCTGGGGATTCAACCTTTCTCGGAGAGGTGACTTTGGTTAAAACACAGCGCCAAGAAGGTGAGCAAACATATTAAGAACCGTATGCCATATATGCCAGGTCCCTTGAAACAGCAAGCATGGACCGGCTCCCGGCAAATACCGGCTCCCGGCAGTTTTGAAAGATTTTAAAAATCAAGGTAATTTTTAAAAATGTGATGCTAAAGATAAATATTTACCCTTCTTTAAATATGACTAAATGTTTTTTATATGGTAATAAACGTAAGTGCATTTATACAACTAAGTTTAGAGAAATATGTATAGAAACCAATGACTTTCTTAATTATGTTTTGTGGAAGGGATAATCTTTTCAAGTTTTAATATTAGCATAATTATTCAAAATCTCAAATTCTGCATTTTCCATTTCCTCTTGAAATAATATTGACTTTTATTTTTTGCTGTGTATTACCTTATTACTTAAAAATGTATGTATATGACAATTTGATTCCACTGTTAGGAATGCAATCCTGTGTCTACCACACTGAAGCCTGGTGTGATTAATAAATCCATCCTCATCAGGAAGGTGTTGATTCAGAAAAGAGAAGCAATCAGATATTTGTTGGTTGTCTTAAAGGGAATTCAGTAAGTGAGAATAACGCATTTCTGATGATCATAAGCATTTGTGAAAAGTTAAGAGGAGCCTGTTCATTTTATCATTTGTTCCTATCAAGGAGACATTGACTCTTTTATATATATTTAACCAAGTTTGGTTACTGAGTATAGCTTGGAAACTATAAAATATCATTTTTCTAGTATAAAAAAACTCAGAGAGAAAAGGGAATTATGTCAATTAAGGCTGACTTCGTCTATGTGCTATTTATAAATATAACATGTTAGTCTTAATGTCCCTGCATTACACCTGCATTACATTAGGCAAGCTTTTGAACAGTGAATGAAAAGAAAAAATCAATGTATAAAGTTTTGCTACTGCAAAATTAGCTTACAATGTGAAAAAATAGAAAAGGAAGAGAATGCTTATTTTTCTATAATTTAAATATATGAGTTTATTCATCCATTCACCATTCATACAGTTATCTCTGTCAGTCTGTCTGTATAATTATCTATTTCTCTACCTGCTTATGTTTTTGGATATGTATAATGATAAATTTAGTTTATGGAAATTGTCATTAATATGAGAATGTTAATTTAAATTATATATATATATATATATATATATATATATATATATACACACACACACACATATATGTATGGATTGTGTTAAAAATACATGGGTAGACACCATTAATTTCCACTACATCTCTATAAGCATCTCTACAAGCAATAAAATTATACAGTTGCTTAAGGAGTATATAAAAGACATACACTCTTATAACTATCAATGTACCTCAAGAATTAGCTCTAGCCTTACTTTTACAGAAATTGCTTTCTTTAATTTGTTTATAATTTTATAATAACTAAACAATGCTTCCTCAGACACCATAGTTTGGTTTTTGTAAAAAAAAAAGACATATATATGCTTAATTTAAGACTTTTAATGGCAAGTTCCTTATAATGTTATCCCTTCAAGCCTAGGACATTTTTTCTGTAGCGTTTTCCTGAGCTTGAGCTTTGTTGATTGCTTACTCATGAAGGAGGTGACCATGTTTCTCTGTCTTCTGGAGTTCCTCTGAATTGGTGGTTGGATCCAGAGCCTTTATCATATTCATGCTCAGTTCCTTCGGTAAAAGTGAGGGTGGTGGTGAGGTTAGCCAGAAGCACATAGTGGCTAGTTGTTGTTGAGAACTGCCTAAGGTCTGAGAATGTTAGCCTGATTGCAAGCTAATAGCTTAGCCTGGCACTTGGGTTGGCAGAAGACAGGAGATTCTCTGGCACAACAATCAGCCTGAGCTTCGTGTTTCTGTTGTATCCCCTGGGCAATTTCCATGGGATGATTGGAAAGCAGGCACAAGTGGATCCTAAGAAAATAAAAATATAAAAAAAATACTTTCTGTCACAGTTGAAAAACTCCGAGTTTAGGAAATCCCAGTCTTCTAAAGAGGACTGACAGAAAATTTACCCTCTGCCCTACGGGGAGAAACTGTTATTATATTCCAGTGTTGTTTGTTATGTACACACATTCTTGAAAACATAGTCCAAACCAAAAGCTGCCACAAGCAATGCAGAAATGCTATGCAGAATTATCTCCCATCAATTTTCCCTATTATTGGGACACTAGAGGCCTGGTGCATGGAATTCTTGCACTGGGGGTGGGGGGAGGGCTGTCCCTTGTCCGACCTGCGCCCTCTTGCAATCCTGGACCCCTTAGGTAGGGTCCCTAGTCTTAGCCAGCAATCAGGATCTATCAGGGCTTTCCTTCCTCCGGCTGCTGGCAGCTGGACCCACCCCTGCCACTGCCACTGCTTGCCGTCTGTGCAGCGCTGTTCCCCCTCCCCCGCCACCAGTCCCCTCCCTTTGCAGGCAACAGGCATGGGGTACAATGGCTTGACTGGCCTGGGCCTCCCTCTGCTGGGCAATGGGTCACAAGACCCCCAGATCAATCGCTCTGCAGCGGGAGGCCCCGCCCACCTGCTGTGAGGCCACCAACCAGATGGTCTGGGGCTCACTCTGTGGCCTGGGCCTCCCTCTTGGGGCGATCATTAAGCAATGGCGGGCCCCCCTGACCAATCACATCACACCCACCTTGGCTGGCCTGGCACCAGTGCATGTCATTGCGTGGTCGTCTGGAGAGTCATCCAGATGGTCATTCTGCTGTTCTGTCTGTTCGGTCGATTGGCATATTATGCTTTTATTATTATAGATTATTATAGATTATTTGTAATGTTCAGTCATTGATGTTGAATACCTAGCACTCTTCATTCATAAGACATTTTAGAATGATATAGCTCTAATTTTTAAAATAAACTTTATTATTAAAAAAGTTTTAGGGAAATTGTGAAGTACAAACTGTTCCCATATAGCTCACATTCAGTTTCCTTAATTGTTCATATTAATTTGTTCCAATTAATAATTCAGTATTGATTAACACTCATTTTAACTTTTTCCTTATTTATTAGTTAGAATACTCTATAAAGACATCCTGTAGGTAACCTATTACTTGGTTACCCAATGTTTTAGCTCATTTAGAAAAAAAAAGACTAAATGCTTATTTTATTTTATTTACTAGTTATTAAGAAAACAAATTGGCTCTATATTATTGTCCAAGTGTGACTATTTAAATTCATTTAACATTATTATAAATTCAAATGTTAAAATATATGTCGTGGGCTCCATTATTGTTATTATCATCATTTCTGTAATCCAAACTGCCCCATCATTAACACGGAAGGGTCTCTTCCAACTGGCTGTAGGGCCCTTTTGACATGACCACACTCAATTGTGATAGTGTCCTCGCTATCTGGTATGAGGAGATGTTTCAGGCCTATCTTATACATTTACTGTCCCAGACCCAGGCTCTGAGATTTCTCCAACAGCAACAAAAAGTGTATTTCAAAGCGTATTTCATGAAAGCACATTTCAAAACCACAAGCTATATGCTAGGTCCCTAGGTATTTAGTAATAACCTAAAGCAAAGCTTAACTTCTAACACACTATACAGTTTGTTGAATGAATGAAACCAAAATAGGCAGAAGAAAGCCATGACATTTAGAAAATATTTAAAATCAATATATCTGTACCTTGTAAATAATATATAAGCTATCTTAGAAGACACTGTGATTTCCTCACTTTAGAACTCTGTAAAGGGGAAACAGGGTGGAAAACATTTGAGGGTGAATTTGTTTGTTTGAGGCTGCTGAAAACACACACACACACACACGCATACACACACACATACACATGCATACAGACACATACACAAGTACATCTCTTGGTAAGATATTATATTAAAAGAAAAATGCAAATTTTTTCTCAGAAATGGAAGGCGGTGATGTGTGACAGAATGTGGGTTAACTTTATACACGATGAAGAGATGTTTAATGCATGAAATTCTAAAATAAAAACTTACGCTTAAAGAAACAAAGATATGAGAGAAAGCTTTCAAGACACTGTTTATCTTTCTTGGCTGAGCTTTTATCTTCTTGAGATTGGAAGTGATGAAGGGTAGTAAGCACCATGAGAGGAAGAACCAGGTCTATTCTGTGTGCCACTGTGCCTCCAACACCTAGAAGAGTGCTTCTTCTTTTTTTAAAAATATATTATATTGATTTTTTACAGAGAGGAGGGGAGAAGGATAGAGAGTTAGAAACATCAATGAGAGAGAAACATTCATCAGCTGCCTCCTGCACACCTCCTACTGGGGATGTGCCCACAACCAAGGTATATGCCCTTGACCCAAATCCAACCTGGGACCCTTCAGTCTGCAGGCCAACGCTCTATCCACTGAGCCAAACCAGTCAGAGCGAGAATAGTGCTTCTTAGATAGTAGGGGGACAATAGGTAATTTGTGGAGTAAGTGATTACTTACTGGATGGATGGACGGACGGACGGACGGATGGATGGATGGATGGATAAGGTGGAAAGCACAAAGACTTAAGGAATTTTATGAGGAATGGAAGTCAAGTGAATTTTATTAAATAACTAGTATATGGCAGATGCTTTTAGATATAAATGTATCTAGTTTCTAAATTTAAAAAAAGCATAAGTCTTTCATTTTCTTATTCAAAAATTTGATTAAGAAAGCACAGCATCACTATGTATGGTGGGTATGGGAAATATGAGGGGAACACATTGTAAAGTAAATGATTGCCTAACCACCATGTAGTATCTCTGGTACGACTGCTACTAATAATAAAGCACAGTTTTAGCCAAGTACCGTGACATATTGACATAGGTCATACAGTTAAAAAGTAGTTCTCCAAATTTAAATAACTTGCTTTTACCACCAAATTGACTCGCACAAAAACACTTAAGTATGAAAAGCATTTTAATATCTAGCTTCCAAAACCCTGATCTCAATTGATGTTATGTCTGCAATGTTGGCTGTATCCACAGATATCTATAGAATATCTGCTGCATTTGTTTGACTTGAATAATAAGAACATCATAACATAAGACCTCATCACTGGAAAAGATGACTCAAGTATTGTTTTAAAAATAATTAAGATGTTTGTTTTATGTTTTGACAAATATTTACAAAAATATTAAAGTGTTTCCTGGCAGCCCTGCCACATCCAGTCCTGATGCTTTGGCTCTACTATTTCTGAAATTGTTCACCCTTTTCATTTAAAAATAACAGCAGACTAGTCACAAAAGCAGTCACCTCTACCTCCTG
Organism: Myotis daubentonii; assembly: GCF_963259705.1. NCBI lineage: Eukaryota > Metazoa > Chordata > Mammalia > Chiroptera > Vespertilionidae > Myotis > Myotis daubentonii. The sequence goes on along the minus strand of NC_081846.1, from coordinate 17,184,951 downwards.
ATTCCTCAAAGGCCATTTCCCATATGCTTTTCAAAAGAGGCAGCTGTTGTCACACATCATTTCATGAAGGACCATTTTTCTCCTTTAAATTTTCAGAGGGCAAAAAAATCACATTTATAAAATACCTCAGACTTGAAACTGTCACTCTCAATTGAAATGGAAATGGTATCAAGCAGTTTTCTCACATCAATTTGGTGATGTGTAGTTATTCACTTAGAAAGAGAGAAACACAGTTTTATAGATGCTAGGCTACAGAGGCAGCGTGTTGAACAAGAGTCAAAATTCAGGATTCATATATAAAAATAACAACTGATACTGAGCGCATGATATAAGTTAGGCCTTTTTTTTAAAAAAAAAACAAAACCAACTTACAGGGATTTACCTATTTATTTATTTTAATTTAATTTATTGGGGTGACATTGGTTAATAAAATTATATAGATTTTATGCCACAGTTATGAATGTTCTCTGCTTTAGAAATTCTCAGACTTGCTCTAAGGGGCAGAGACAGAAATTATATAGATTTCAGGTATACAGTTCTAGCATACATCATCTGTATATTGTATTGTGTGCTCAACACCGCAAGCCAAGTCTCCTTCTATCACCATTTATCCTCTTTTACCCTCTTGTACTTCCCCCACCCACTTCCCTCTGGCAATCACCATACTGTTGTCTGTGTCCATGAATCTTCATTTTTTCTTGGCTTAATCCCTTTACCCTTCACACCCAGCCCCCAAACCCTTCTTTCTGACAACTTTCAGTCTCTTCTCTGTATCCATGAGTCTGTCTCCTCTTTGTTTGTTAGTTTATTTTTTTTCATAGATTCCACATATAAATGAAGTCATATGGTATTTGTCTTTCGCTGACTGGCTTGTTTCATTTACTAGCATAATACTCTCTAGTCCATTCCTGCTGTCACAAATGTCAGATTCCCTTCTTTTTTATGGCTGAGTAGTATTCCATTGGAAGCTGCCCAAGTGCCCATCGGTAGATGAGTGGATAAAAATGTTGCGCATGTAAACAATTTGCAGGGATTTGCTTCTCAAAACAGTCCTAGGAATCTTGGTCCTTAGTATCTTAATTTTGCAGATGAAGAAACTCAGATACAAAAAGATAAATAATGTACCCATTACAATGTTGCTAAATGCTAGACTTGGAACTCAGGCAGTGCATTAGTTTGTTAGGACTGACACATGAATCATTTGATCATTAGCTTCTAGCTTTCAGAATTGAGAGAAAGTAAATTTCTGTTTAAATCACTCAGTGTGTGGTGATTGGTTAATTTAGGTTTAAAAGTTTAATTGTATCTATATAAACACATGTATATAAACACATATGTAGATACATATACATTTTTAGAGGTGTTGGAGTTTTTGCAGTATAGATGTTTCGTAATATAGACACATGAAGTTGAGATTTGTGTAAGATTATATAAATGGATCGACCAACACTCCCAACTTAATTTGTGTAACCTAACTCTAGTGTAGCAAGTCTATGATACAGGAATATTCCTGAGATGAGGTCAGGAGATGAAGGACCATTTGGGAATGTAGACATGAAGCATGACTATTAAGAACTCTCTGGCCACCTAAGAAAGATATAGAGGGCAATGAAAAAGATGATTACTTTGAGAGAGGGGAGTTAAGTCCTCTTTTCAGTGAAACTAAGGTATACCCTGCCAGGAAGTTATGGTTGAGAGCTGGCTGAGGGGCCAGGGATGAGTGAATAGCATGTACATTCTTAGAAAGCAGGGTTGGTAGCAGCAGTAGTCCCCAAGAGCCTGGCTCCTGGTGACTGAGTGCTAGCAGTTTTGCAGGGAAGAATTGGATGTGATTCTCTGTCCAATAGTGTTACTTCATGCTGTGTAAAATGAGTGTGGATTCAACCCTGCCACAGGGTACATGACATCTCATGTTACTCCATGTTTCCAAATCTAATTAGAACAGACGTGGAGTCCCTGCTGGCCAGTGTGGCAAAATCATGGGAGCTTTAAGGAAAGTGAGAAAACTGAAAGGAAGATGCCAAAGCCAAAAGCACCGTCACATGCGGAGGTTTTGCATGGGAATGAAGCATATAGTCAGTCACGCTCTCCTGCCACATGCAGCAGGAATGTGTAATGTTCGCTGTATCCTTACTAATATTTTTCCTGGTAAATTTCTAAATACTATGCCACAGTTATGAATGTTCTCTGCTTTAGAAATTCCCAGACTTGCTCTAAGGGGCAGAGACAGAAATTAATTGCCTAGGGAAACTTAATGGAAAGCCGTACTGATAGAGAGGTTACAATTTGCTGCAACATTTGTCACTGTCAGAAAACACATACATTCTACAGTCACTGCCAGGAGAGGGGCTTTCTCCCTGGCCTCCCGCCCCCATAGTTCTCTACTCCTTACTCTTTTCTGGGATACTACAGGTTATTTAGCTTCAAGTCTAGGGATCATAGTATTCACTAATATATTTGTATTGTTTTTGAATGATATATAATTGGATATGAGTACACAAGAAACTGGAGTAGAATTTATCAGAATTAGTTCAACTCGCTGCAGGAGGTCTTTAACAAAAGTAAAGAGGTACATTTTCAAATGATGCTTACATTAAAGAAAAATAACCAACAAAAGTAGATTTGCTGCCTAATTCAAGTAGGAGAAAATCTTGGGAAGAGTTTTACACACTTAGTAAAAAATGTATAATTGCTTTTAATGTGCGTAAAATTGTTCCTAAACACTGATTAAATTTTCAAGAATCCTGAGGTTCTGCAATCACTTAAATCTTGAGGTAGACAAAGAATCATTTAAGGAACTATTTATTCCTCCCACTGAGGACAAAGATAGAGAAAACTGCTAAAACAAAAGAATAAAAGCCTGGCGGTGTGGGTCAGGGGTTGAGCACTGACCCAACCAACAGGTCACAGGTTTGATTCAGATCAGGGCACAGGCCTGGGTTGCTGGCTCAATTCCCAGTAGGGGGCATGCAGGAGGCAGCCAGCTGATCAATGGTTCTCTCTCATCATTGATTTTTCTATCTCTCTATTCCTATCTCTTCCTCTCTCTCTGAAATTCAATAAAAACATTTTAAAACGAAGAAAGGAATTGTGCCAAATACAAACAAAAATACAGTTAGTTGTGAAATAAAATAGAATTTTAAAAATAATACTGATTTTTTTTTCTGGAATGGTTTGCAGGTAAATGGAAAGCCCGCTGAAGCAATGAAATCTTGCTAATCTTTGATTAGACTAGTATCCACTGGGAATCTTAGGAAGTTTATAACTGCAGATGTCACATTAAAAATAGTATATGAGAAGAATGCTTATAAATTTTTGTCCTTTAAAACAATGTATTTTTTTAGATTGATCATTAGTATGGTATGGGAAGTTGGTAAAATTTACTTTGTTTTGCCATTTATTTTGATTTTCATCATCAAATGCCATGAGCAAAACAAATCTGCCCCTTGGCTTAGAAGAGTTTTGAAGTATTTAAAGCTTTAATGATCTTCAGCTGTATTCACTCCTTGAACAAAGCAGATGTAGAAGCTTTGACAATGGAAATTAATCAGTTATAGTCAGCAGAAGCTAATGCCACAAGGAGAGAGATATCTTCAGGTGAGTATTCACTCTTTGGTTGACAAAATAGGCAATTTCCTGAGACTAAAACTTCCTGAGCAAAACCAGAGTTAGGGTTTTCTCTTCGCTGAGGCATTCTGGCGAAGTCTACTCACCACTGTGTTCCTTGGGCACAAATCATGATTGTGTTGTTCCAACAATGATTTTGTTAGCAGAGTGTTTATGAAACATTTCCCATGGAAAACGATATCTCAAATGACCTTAAGCATAGCTTATACTTTCCAATTCCATTCCATTCAGCAGCCATTAGTGAACATTTGCTCAGTGCCAAAGTCTGTACTAAGGGCTGTAACATACACAGAAAAAGTATAAGGAACCAGTCCTTTAGTTTAGGAATACATTGCCACTCAAAGAGGCAAGACATAAACATACCAACGTCACATAGCAAAGGAATTAAAAGCAACAGTTCTTATGCAATGATGTTATAATCAGTTTTGTTTTCAAATCGAGTTCTTCACAGAGAGCTCATTTTGGCTATTATTAGAGATAATATTTGTAACAGCATCCATTGAAAACTTATTTGTCTGACACTTTTATTATATCTTCTAATCCTTATAAAACTTTTATAATAGAGGCATTGCTATTTTTTATTTTTTTTACAGATGAAGAAGGTGAGGTTTAGTAGAATAAACAATTTGATGAAGATCATGAAACCGTGAAGCACAAAGGCTGGGTTTGAGCCTAGCTTTGCTTGGCAGTTGAGCTTCCATTTCTTACTATTATAATTTCCTTAGATAAGTCCTTTGTTTAAGAGTTGTTTTATTTTCATAAAAAGTTCTTAGATAGTTAGAAAGATTGTGCTACTAAGATTCTGATGCCTGAAAAGAAAAGAACAATGGGTAACTGGCATGATTGTGTGACCATATCAAGCATTATAAATGTTAATTGGCACTTACAGATATCTCTTGACTTTTACCAGGATTGCTTAGTGAGTTGCCAAAATTAACATAACGGTGTTATTGACTCTTTTTAAAAAGAAAATATTAAATTGTTTGTTGATTACTCATGATAGGAGATGCTAGACAAGCTTCCTCCCTTTCTATAATTTTATCTGGTTCCATAATTCAATTTAGATATATTTAGTGCATAGGGTGTGCCAACACTCATTAATAACCAAATAAACTTTAAATGGTGAACTCCAGGTCACCCCACAGTGACTGCCAAGTCAACTACACCAAGGTTTTGGAAGACAATGGCTTCGGCGCCCAGGCAGGTTGTGAATAACTTTCAAATGGAACTTGGCATCACCCGGAAGAATTCTAATTCTGGCTTCAGAGTAGACTAACTTTACACAGTGCATTTTTAAAAAGACATATTTATCGGAGTGATGATCAGACTGTTACATCTTTCTCAGCATTAAGCTGAAAGTAATCCGACCATTACTAAGTTGTTTCCTGTGACTTTATTTGCAATCAGTATGCACTGTAGCTCATACTGAGATATTTCAAGATATGTGTTCACAGACAGTTCTTAAGAGTACCTGAAAGGATGTGACGATGAATACCAGAAAAATAGAAGAATTAGGAGATGGAAATTAAGGCATAATTGGTTGCACTACAATTTAAGAATTTTAAATGTATCCTCTAAAATTTGTTAAAAAGCTGTTGGTCTTGTGAGCCCCTCCAGACATAAAATGTTACAGCAGTACATCTTGGGTTGAGAGATTTGTGTTATCTTTCTCCCTATTATTTACATTGTTTGTCTGGATAGGAGAACGGGATATGTGGAATAAGGTGAATAGGGCCTGCACCATCATTATCATCAAATAATTCACGCTGGGTGAATTACATACCACCTACTTCTGGTGGCTTTGTTCAAAGTGGGTTAAACAGATGCATCCTCGGCATTGACATATAATGATGTCCAGAGTTCGCATAGCAAAAGGATGTTGGTTAAGCCAATGTGTAAATTGCACACACTATTTTGCAAGACAAGAGAATAAAAAGCAGAGTGTACAATAAAAGAGACTCATTTTCAACACCAGAATCTCAGTTATAATAAACAATTCTTCCAGTCCCTGAATCTCAACAAAGGAGTAGCTGCTGCTTTAACCTGGACTTCTATGAAGAAAACAGAATTGTTTCAAAGAATAATGACTACCCTAGAATTAGACAGTCATACATTTTACAATGTAAATAATTCAAATATAAATACATTAAATAATATGCAGATGCAGTTATGTTCAGAGTTATGATTTACTTTCTCTTATAACTAAGGGCACTTGGAGCTTCATCTTCTATGTTGATTTGATCCTTCTCTACGTGTTCAGCTTTGTTCTTGTCTCATAACTAAAACACTTCTTATATCAGAGCTCTTATTATTTTCTGGTTATTTGTAGCTTCTGCTGATGTGTGTTTTAAAAGCCATGCTGAATAGCACATCTTTATTAATTAACTAGAGGCCTGGTGCATGAATTTGTGCACCAGCGGGATCCCTTGGCCTGGCCTGCAGGATTGGGCTGAAACTGGATCTCTGACATCCCCCGAGGGGTCCCATATTGCGAGAGGGGTAGGCCAGGTCAAGGGACCCCACTGGTGCATGATTTGGGCTGGGGAGGGATGTGGGAGGTTGGCCAGCCAGGTAGGGACTGCAGGAGGGCTCCAGGGCATGCCCGGCCCATTTCACACACCCCTGATCAGCTGGACCCCAGTAGTAAGCTAACCTATCAGTTGGAGTATCTGCCCCCGGTGGTCAGTGCACGTCATAGTGAATGGTTGAGCAGTCTTAGCATATCATTAGCATATTATGCTTTGATTGGTTGAACAGATGACCAGGCAATTAGCATATTAGGCTTTTGTTAAATAGGATAACTAAAAGTAGCTCATCTCCCTAACAAACACTGTAAAATTGCTACTGACTTTACCTTTTCACTCATAAGTTTCTTGTTTAAAAATATATTTTTATTGATTTCAGAGATGAAGGAAGAGGGAGAGAGAGATAGATATAAATATCAATGATGAGAGAGAATCATAGATTGGCTGCCTCCTGCAAGCTCTACACCCTAGGCATGTGCCTTGACCTGGAATAGAAACATGATCTCCCGGTTCAGATTGATTCTCAACCATTGAGCACAAGTATACACAATTGAATGAACACTGTAGCCCACACATCCAAAATCCATGTCCTCACCACTCAAACATTTGTGCCTGGACTACCCATCCTTTCCAGGTGCATGGTCATTGGTGGCAGAGTCTGCTGTGTGTAGGACCGATCTGGGAAAGATGGTATCACAGGCCCTGAATGACAACTCAGAGATATATGGAAATGAAGTTCTGGAATCACAGTGGTTTGGAGCATGGTCAAGAAAAAATGAGTGCTGACTCCAGATGGGCACTTCTTTTGTCTCCACAGACTTTGCTTAGTGGTGAAGGTGTGGACAGAGAACAGCTGGGATGCAAAACAAATACTTGTTGGTTCTCACTATGTACCATCACTGTTCTGGTCGCATGGGACACATGATTGAACAAATCGATGTTCTGTCCTTGTAGAGCTTATATTCTTGGGATAGGAGAGATGGACTGTTATTACTAAATTTGATAAATATATAAACTCTATAGTGCATCAGAAAGTGAGAAGTATTATAGAAACAATGAAAGTTAGAGCAGGGAATGTGGCAGGGGTGGCCTCTACTGAGAAGTTGAGATTCGTGTAAAAACTTGAAGGCAGTGAGGAGATTAGCCAAGAAGATAACAAGAGGGAGAGAAACTCAAGCTTTTGAGAGTGGTGTGAGCATCTGGGGATAGGACTACAGTTGTCATGTGGGCACAACAAAGAGAATGTACAAGATGGAGAGTTAAAACAAAAGAAGTCAGAATAAAAAGACTGAACTGATGGCCAGGTTACATAGTGCAGCACTACCCCAAAGAATTATAAGGACACCTATAAAATGTAATTGAAATGTTTGTGTAGCCACAATGAAAAGTTAAATAGGACCAGGTCAACTTTACTTTAATAATCCACTTTATACAATGCAATTTATCTAAAATGTAATTTTAATGCTTAATCTCTGAAGTCTAGAGTGTATTTTGCATTTACAACACATCTCTCAATCTTTACTAGTTACATTTCAAGTGCTTAATAGCCAAATATGGTTGGAGCTTACTGCACCGGGCAGACCAGATAGAGGTTTTGACTCATCATTGGGAAAACTTTGCATCACTTGGAGTGACTTGGGAGATGATTCAGCATTTTAAGAATTTAAGTGTCATAATTTGATTTTTGTTTAAAGATCAGGGGTAGCTTTAACTGAGAAAACACCGTAAGAGATCAAGATATTTATTGCAATAATATTGATGAGGAATGATGGTGGCTCAGATGACAGCAGTGGCTGACATAAGAAGTGTTTGACGCCCTGATCATTTTAAATATGGGACATATAGGAAGGTGTGTGAGAGGAGAGTCAAGAATGATCTCAGGACATTGGCCTGAACAATAGGAAGGATAGATTGACTTCAGCTGAGATGGGATAGGCTATTGGAGGGATGGGGAAGGAAGATGCCGGGTCAATTGTAGATTCATGTGTCTGAGAAGTGTATTAGATATTCAAGTGAAGATGTAGAAAAGGGAGTTGGACATGAGTGTGGAGTTTAGGAGAGAGTTTGGAGGTAAAAGTTTGGAGATCGGCAAACTTGAACCAGGATAAGATCACCAAGGGAGTAAAAGTGGAAGGAGAAGAGAATACCAAAGACTGAGCACTGGGATATATGAAATTAAGAAGTCTAAAATAACATGAAATTGACATTAAAATAATATAAAATGTTTTAGTACTTTTGCAGTATATTTAATTATTTACAAAAATGTCACACATGTTCATAACTGTCATTATGATCTTGTTCTTTTTACTGAAAAACTATACCTTTATTTTTGAAATTGAATTTATTGGGGGTGATATTGGTTCACTAAACCATACAGGGTTTCAAGTGTACAGCTCAATAAAGCATCACCTGCCCACTGCGTCCTGCACCCATTGCTCCAAGTGAAGTCTCTTTAAATGAAACCAAAAGCCTTTTTTGTGACTTTTTTTTTTGCTTTAAAATGCCTCACAAACCTTGAATTAATTAATTCATATTATAGATAACTACATTAAAAAGTAGACAGTGAAAATAAAAATTGTGTTCATAATCAAATTAGTGACCATAATGTCTTTAATATGTGTTCTCCAGAGACAGATGAGGCGACTGTTCTTTGATAGTATAACAGTCAACACCAAATTAGCAGTTTAAAATCTGTCCCACAATTTACAAACTGATACAGCTTTGCTTTATTTGGGATAAGCTTACCAGCTTGCATTTTTATATGAAGTTTGATTGATGTTTATGTGTTCTTACTCATTTTAGTCTGTCAGTAAATAAGATTTTGCCCTCGTTGGTTTGGCTCAGTGGATAGAGCGTCGGCCTGTGGACTGAAGGGTCCCAAGTTCGATTCTGGTCAAGGGCACATGCTGGGGTTTTGAGCTAGATCCCAGTGGGAGTTGTGCAAGAGGCAGCCAATCAATGATTCTCTCTCATCATTGATGTTTCTCTCTCTCTCTCTCTCTCTCTCTCTCTCTCTCTCTCTCTCTCTCTCTCCCCCTTCCACTCTGAAATTAATAAAAATATATTAAAAAGTAAAAATAAGATCTCCATGCCCTGAATTATATTCAACTCTCAAGTATAAAGAATGCCTCATAAAACAAAATCCATTATTTTACTGTAAGCACATACATGACTTTAAAAAATACAACTCTTATTTCAAATGAGATTTTAACTCTTTGTGATCTTGTATTATCAAGTGTGGAAATGGGTGCATTATTAATACTGAAAAATAGACTTAAGTGACTCATTTTTATCTAAATGACTACATAAATATACTGATAAACAATCTTTAATATTTTAACACAGGCATTTATTTGTATCTTTTCAGTCTATTCGAGAAGTCACAGGCTACGTGTTAGTGGCTCTTAACCAGTTTCGTTACCTGCCTCTGGAGAATTTACGCATTATTCGTGGGACAAAACTGTATGAGGATCGATATGCCTTGGCAATATTTTTAAACTACAGAAAAGATGGCAACTTTGGGCTTCAAGAACTTGGATTGAAGAACTTGACAGGTAAGGAAAATATATAAAATAATAAATATACTCTCATCAATATAACGTTATAGACACACACCTGTGTGTGTGCGGTTACTACAGTGCGTGTTGCATTGAGGAACACTATAAAGCATTGAATATCTACTACTTATTCATTTTATGAGAAAGTATTCCCTATGATTCCCTTGTTTTATGTACAGATATTGTGAGTGCAGGCTGAAGGATACCTTAATACTGTTATCTCAGCTGAACAGAAGTACACTGTTCAGAAAATGCTCAGTGACTGAAAACTGAGATAGGAAGCAGGTTTAAGAATGCTGTTTGGGGGTCTCAGGTGAATGGCCAGCCATATCATCAAAGCTGCAGCGAAGCACCTCTCTCGTTAAAGCTCAGTAAATACACAAGCCATTGTGTCTAGTATTTTATATAATTCCATATTTTTAGGAAACATATCTAATTTATTAACTCAGTGTTGATTTCTCTTATTTAGTAACTCGCTAAATGCCCCAGTGATTCTTTCTCAGAGTGCTTTTATTTCATATCATCGGTGCTTTCCCCCCCAATCAAGGAGATAGCCTGCTATCAACCTAATGTTATCATCTTGCTACACTTTGTAGGAATTTGTTTTTAAACTGATCTTTGCAATCCCACTGATATCTTCTCAGTTCAGACACTTCATAGTTCACACAGTTCATAGTTCGTAAAGGCTGTGGTGGAAGGCATTTTGTGGCAGGGTTTCTAATCATAAATTTTGCCGTGTGTGCCTGTAATCAAAATGTGCTAATTAGTAATTAATTATCATCCCACAGTGGGATAAAGAAGTCTAAGCTATTAATTTAATCTAAATTAATATCTGTATATTTTGCATCAAAATATATAGTGCCTTTCTATGTATTTGAGTTCATTCACTGTTAATGTTTCTTGATATTGACAAACAAAATACTTTAGAAATATTACTTTAAAATATTAAGAAATATATAAGCTTATTATTAACAGGATATTTAAATTATTAGTTTATTTTATTTATAGTGAATTTAAATGATATCATTTTAAGTTAGAAGTAGCTTCATAATTAGCCAGACATGAGAGCTAAAATTGGAATATTTTGGATGAAGAAAGGAATGCTGATTATGTTATTGACTTTGGACATGATTGCATAATGGAATTGAATGCATAATGATAAATGCAAAATTTTTGGAACCTATAGATTACTTCATCAACATTTTTATTTTTATTTAGTTTCAAAGATAGTTATCTTACAAAAAAGCAAGTTTTTTTTGTTTTTTGTTTTTTGTTTTTTTACTAAATTACTACTTGCATGGAAATAATGATAGGAGGAAAAACTTGGAAATGGAACAGATAGAGAACATCAAATGATTGAAATTAGGACTCTAAAAATAATATGATTCAGTTAAAAGTTGCATAGGAAGCATTGTTTTCTTCACAACTTTTCTATGATTAAATCAAAGAAGAAATGAATAATGGTTTTGAAATTTTTATAATTCATGAATTATATTATTATTTTATACCATGTGATATTTATAGACTTTTTTCATACATAGGTACAAATTTAATACATGAATATGTACATTTTTCTAACCATACTTTACATTAAATATTTGAATTTGTATTTTATGAATTATAAGGATATGTATTTGAGTATGTGAAATTTGGGATCTACAAATATATGATTTGTGTTTTTCAAAAGTTGGCTAAATACTCTCCTCTTTTAAAACCAACATATTTATGTACTAGTGCCTTTATTTAATATTTTATAAATATTCTAATTGGTTAACTGCATGTTAGGTCATCTTGATTAGATTATTTTTGAGATATGGACAAAAACACATTTAAAAAAAAGTGAAATGCTAAAATATTTTGGGGAGGCCTCAATAAAAAAGTAAAAAATGTATTAAGTTTAGTGAATTCTTGGTCAACTAGAAATAAAATAAAATGCTTAGTCCAGGAGATGCATCTGAATGATGTTGCATTTGAAGAATGTAAATTCTGACCATCACATTTGAATGTCTGTCTTCAAATATGCATAAGCTATTAATGAAAGTAGTACAAGTAACACAGTACCTTTTAAAGTTTAAGTTTCTCAACCACCTTCACATTATTCAGTAATGTTCAAATAAATAACCTGATATTGAAATGGATAAGCCATTTGTATTTGACTCAGTGTGTTTTTAAAAAGTATGGATGTGGAATGAGAAAATTCTCTATTCAAAAGTGAGAACCCTACTTACGGTCTGTCTCCCTCTTCTTCTTTAAAATTGAAAAGAAAATTCCATCTCATGATGTTGTTTTAGGCGTTCACGAAATAAGGCAAGGAACTTGTCAACCATGCTCCTTTCACATAGAGGATGCTTAGGGAACCTTAGTTTTTCTTCTCTGTATTGTTTTGCTTTTAGCTTTCCTCTGTGTCAGCACACTGATGGGACAACCATACATGTTCTGTGTGTTCAAATCTTTCCTGTTGCTTCATTGAGGTTTTGAAAGGTGACATGTTTAGACAAAAAGTTGCTCCAAATTTAATAGCCTCTTCTGATACCACTTTGAAACTGCTTTAAGTATAAGATCATTTCTCTGGAAGTGAAAAGCCTGAGGCTTTATTAATTAATCAACTGATTAATTAATTAAATTTTTTTGTCCACTCTCCGTACCACTGCTGTCTTCGGTACTCCCCAGTACTGGTCTCCTGTTGTTCAGTGGCTCGGGCCAAGCACCTGTTGCCCCAGCCCTTCATTTCAAATCGCCATCATCATGTTTCATCTTTCATTGGCCCTGACGTTTGCCTTGACCTAAACAAGAGACATATTCATTCTGAGTCCTTTTTCTGACATTAGAGTTGCTAAGCGTTCTTCAGTTGCTCTGTGTAAGGTCTGACTAATGTTTGAGTGGGTTCAACTAGCCTAGTTCAGATTGCTGTCAGATACAATGTTTGACAAAGGTACTGCTAATATTGACATGAAGAGAGCTACGCAGCATATTCTGAAATCTGAAGAAAATATTGATTCCAAGAATACTCCTAACTTAAGGATAAATTACTTGGAAAAATTATTTGATCAAAACGAACATATTGAAAATCCTCTGAGTCAGATGGAATCCATGAAGAGTGGCACATTCTTATGAAGGTGTCAATTTTAAGATCAGGTCTACAATTTATAAAAAATATGATATTCTAATCAATGTTTTTAAAGAACATTGTTTGCTTGTCATGCCAAATGATGTATAGTGACTAAAAGAAAGAAAACCATAAGCAATGTGTTTTTGTGTACAGGTAAAACAGAAACATATATATGAAAGGAAATGTTATCAATATGGGATCAGATAGAGTGACCATTTCAGCAAACTTCTAGGATGTGTTCTTAGATTTAGAGAACCACCTGTTGTCCCTGAGATACACTAAGATCTGTATGTGGCCTTTCCTGAGAGAGAAAGCGTATTAAGGTAAAACTACTCCATTAAGAAAGCTCATTTGTGGAGAAAGCATGCTTGCTTGCTTATGACATTCAGAAAAAGAAGAGAGTCTTGGCTCTGCAGGGTCCCAAATGCAATAATAGAAACTGATTAGATATCACCATGAATCTATGATTTCATCTGAGGAAAACAGTAAAAATATCAGAATATTTGCTTCCTCACCTTTAGAGCAGGACATTAGCTTTGCTGGGCCTGCAGACACCAACAGTGATGGAAGGAGACTTGACGTGGGGTTGTGTAGAGATGACACAGTGTAGAGATGATGTGTGTGAAATTGTGCTCCTGAAACCTGTATAATTTTGTTAACCAGTGCCACCCCAATAAATTTAGTAAAAAGAGGGGGAAAAGAGTTGGCAAACTTTCTGCATCCATTTCCAGTCACCAAGCAATGCCGGGGCCAGAGTCATTAGCTCTTTGCACATTCTGAATTGCTAGAATCAAACCAGAGCTCTGGAGGCAGTGTGAGTCATGTTTGGGAATAACATGAATTTGTATTTTAGAAGGAATAATGAATGTATGCAATCTTTGACAAGTCTCTAATGCAATTTAAAATATATGTAAATGTATCATCTAGTAAACTCTCTGTCTTAGATAAGAAGTGAGGTATCATGTTGCTGTCTTCCAATGTTTATTGAAGGCACAATTATTATAATTCTTATATTGTTATAGATTTATACATTTTAAAAAATGCTTTCATGTTCCTTTTTAAAATATTTTCCCACACACAGTCCAAGAATGCTGACTGGGAAAGTATTTTTATTGTTATTTTGCACATAAGGACACCAGACCCAAGGACTTGTGGCTAATAGGGCTAACTCGTGTGAAACCTAGATAAGTTCCCATCTCTTCATATTGTGCCATGCATAACAATGCTTAGGACAATTTCTCAGGATAAGACCACAGGCAGTGAAATAAAAAATTTCCTTTAAACATAAACATTTCGAAATTAGGCAGAAGAACTTAAGGTTATATTTTAGGAAGAACTTTGACTTTAATTGTGGCATGATACTTGAATACATCATGGGTGTATGTACGGAAAATGGCAGCAAGTTGACAAAAATACATACATACACAAAATGATAATAGTGTACACACTAGATTTGATTTAAAAGGTCAATTAACTCACTTTATAACCACTGCCATTCAACAGTGGCTTTCTAAAATCAAGGTTACTATACTCTTAGCCACTAACTGACAAATATTTATTAATGGTTAGTTTTAATGGGAAACGTTTAGGATTCTTTGAAATATGATGCCAGTTCAAATATTTATTGGCTTTGTTTTGTTCTACTTGTATATTCAAGACACACTGAGGTACGAGCCCTTCCAAATTATCTCTACATATCTGTCTCCTCTCAGTAAATATTAAATTTCTCACAAATATTTACCCACCAGACACTGTGTGAACACATTGGAAAGTACTTTCCCCAATACTATTATTATTACTTAAGAGTCAGGTGCCGCCATGTTCATGGTTTACCTTCTAAAGCACTACTGCCCAACAGAACTTTCTGTGATGATGGAGACATTCTCGGCTGCACCCTTGAGTAGCCAGTAGCCAAGATGTAGCTACTTAAAACCTGAGATATGGGTAGTGAGATGAAGGACATTAAAGTTTAATTTTATCTAATGTTAAGCCAGTTACATTTAAATAGCCTCACGTGCTAGTGGTGATCATGTTAGTGCAGCACTGGACACTGTGTTTTACCAAACCCGATCAGGAGGTGAGGGTTTCATTACCAAGCATGGCTGATCAGAGCACAGGCTCTGGATCCAGACTCCCTCTGTTCACATTCTCTTCTGAGGTAAGAAATTCACCTTTCTAAGCCTCCGTATTCTCATCTGCAAAGGAGTATAATGAGAATCCACAGTTGGTAAGGTGATTGTCAAAGTGGAATTATAAATTTCACATACAGCATTAAATGTAGCTCCTGCAATAAACGTTATGCCATTTTTGAGAAAAAGTTTGCTTTTGGTAAAAGGTAATAGAAGCAGCCTATTTTTATAATAATTGAAAGCATGTTAGGGTGATGTAATTAAATTATAAAATATAAAATGTGTCATTTATGATTTAGGATCTAACCACTTTTTATATTTGAGTCAGCTGGATTCTGGAGGCCAGGTATTACTTCTTAAAGTGCTTTAAGCTGCTAGATGTTATGACTTAGGTTTTCTTGTTTGTCAGAAATGTGACTTTTTTTTAAAAAAATGAGATTCTTTTTACTCTCATGTTCAGTTTCCACAATATAAGTATATAGTTATAAAGAGTTCCCATATTCTATTTCTTAATGACTTAATAGAGACAAGTAAGGACTAGGAGATTTATAATTATTTTATTACAGAGAAACTGTATTGGAAAGTGTTGAGAATTATTTCTGGTATAGTCATTGCCCATATCTTTAGGATTCCCAAGTCCATAGTCAAAGTTTATTATCATAATATAACATTTATTTAACAACAAATAAAGCACAAAAGAAACTCCTCCATAAAATATTTCCTGAAATAGTTATCTACCATATATCATTAAATCTAAATATAGTAATATGTAAAGAAAATAGACGTACAACAAACCTCATTACTTTCCTAGAATTATAGCAAGATAACTGCTATTATAGTGGTGAAACTGTTCACTGTAGAAGTATATAAAACAAGTTGCAATAGAAGTGGCCAATATTTCGTAAATAATGAATTGAATTTTCCACTTATCTAAATCTATCAGGGAATAGATAAATGAGAATTTGCATGGCTCAACACCTTTTGATGTAATAAACATTACTAGCCAGGGAATTTGAATTATTGTGTGTGGTTGATTTATTGACACTACTGGTAAAAGAGATGAAACTATTGTTCAAACGAGAAAAGTCATTTACACTAGGAAGTTTCTTAAACTTTGCCCTCTTAGTGATACATGTGAGCTAGAATATCAGAGAGAAAAGAGGATCTTTTCACTTGTAATTTCTTAACCCATGTAATACCAGTCTACCCAGAAATTCAATACCTGGCTTTTCTATGTTGCTCTATGGTAGTTCCCATAATATTTTCCCTTTCCCTGCCCTTAATATTCTATGACCCATTCTGTGCAATACATTTTATACCTCCTAGCTAAAATTGTATTGTAGGCTAAGTCAAATTGTTTTCAATCATAATCTTAACAAGTTTCAAAAGTATTTACAGGGAAAAGTAAGAAAGATGGTGATCCACAGCTTCTCTTCTTTCTAAGATAATTCAATTTACTCAATCTCATTTGCTCTGTGATACAAATTAGAAGTTTGATTTTATAGTATCAGTAATACTGAGAAAAGCTAATATCAGAAAGTTCAGCTATTTTCTATCCACTATGAAATAAAAGGCCTCAAGCTTTAATTAAAGGTTTTTAGTGACATAT
Organism: Myotis daubentonii; assembly: GCF_963259705.1. Lineage (NCBI taxonomy): Eukaryota > Metazoa > Chordata > Mammalia > Chiroptera > Vespertilionidae > Myotis > Myotis daubentonii. The sequence goes on along the minus strand of NC_081846.1, from coordinate 17,168,395 downwards.
AATGAGCATATTCTGCCAACTATTAACAAAGTAAATAATATTTTTAATTGTAAATTGTTCCCCCAGTTCTCTAAGTTTTCTTCTTTAATATTTAGCAGGTGGCTCTATATTATGTATAATTCTACATCTGCTGATATCCCATCAAGAATCCTATTATAAATTATGCTAGTTTTTTAAAAATATATATTTATTGATTTCAGAGAGGAAGGGAGAGGGAGAGAGAGAAAGAAACATCAATGATGAGAGAGAATCATTGATTGGCTGCCTCCTGCAGGGCCCCCACTGGGGATTGAGCCAGCAACCCGGGCATGTGCCCTGACTGCAAATCCAACCATGACTTCCTGGATCATAAGTCTAGGCTCAACCACTTTGCCACTGTACCCAGGCTGCTAGTTTTTAAACTGTTCATATTACCAAAATTTTATTAGTTGCTGGACCTTTGTTTGTTTTTAGAACTTATTAATTCTTGACACTATTATAGTTGTCCCCATTCCCCACCTTTGCCTGCCTCCACCCAGCTCCCATCCTGCCTTCCCTCTGGCCATCAGCACACTATTGTCTATGTCTGTGCATCATACATATATGTTCTTTAGCTAATCCCTTCACCTTCTTTCATCCAGTTCCCATCTCCCCTTTCCCTGGGACATGACCCAATTGTAATCCAAATGCATCATTTATCTACAAAGCATTGTGAAATGTGACACGAGCTTTATAGTATCATTCAAAGAATACCATTTAGCATGTATTGCAAGGCAAAGATAGAGAAGATAATGAAGGCAGTACTTGCCATATGTACAGATATATATTTTCTATAGTATAGGCAGAAAAATGAAATGAAGCAGAGAAGCAGCCCACGTCATTGCTATCACTTTTCACATAGTGAATATGAGACTGAATCTCACACATATGCATTACATTGTCATTTCATGTAGTTAGAAATTACATGTCATAATGATAAATCTTTGCAATTAAAATTGCATCATGCTTCAAATGCAGGCCTGTGGTGCTCAGGGATAAGGGGTGAATCAACAATTAGTGTCTTGGCTCAAGTGCCTCTTAAAAATTAAGAAAAATCCTGCTATCTTTGTGTAACATGAATACATCAGAGATCATCTCCTTTGTGACTTTAGTGAGGATTAGCTGCATAATTTAGGTAGCTATTCAATGATTTTATGTATTTCATGTGTATTACTAGGTCAGTGACTTCTCATGTTACATTTGGTTGATTACTAAATATGAAATATTGAAGAATATTTAAAACTCAATAGTATTTATTGAACCATTTTGTGTCAATATGGTGCCTGATTTATATTAAAATTAGAGATTTAATGTAGCTTTTTACTTCATTTATATTTTAGTCCATTAAAATGTGACTTAGAGATATTCAGTATCAGAGAAGATTTTGAAACATTTTCCTTCTGCATCTCAAGGTCTTACATTTAAAAGAAGAAAGAAACAATGATATATAAAACTCAAATTAATAGAAGTTAAAGCTGCAAACTACATAACTAAATTTTTCATGTACAGATAAACATAAAATGGTGTTCCACAGATGTTTCTCTTTGAAAAACATTTTTCATTATAATTGCAAAAGACTACTTAAACCAAGTAGTTTGTAAAGTAGAAAAAGTCCTTTGAAATAAATGCAATAAAATTAGTGAGGTGTAAAGGACAGTTGAAAATACATAGGTGTCTATAACCTTGGTACATATAACTAAGAGCCAACACTGATTGTTGCCATTTATAGTTCTCTGATTGTCACTTCATTCATGAAAAAAAAAAAAAGTAAAACAGTCACAGAGAATTAAATAGCTTTTATTGTCTTTTATTGTGTGAAAGATAGACTCTATGACTTGGGCATAAAGTCAGGGATAGTTTGGGGGAGGAGAAAATGATCAAAATTGAGCTCAGAGGTAAAATGTTTGAAAGATTCTTGGCATAGAAATATAAATTTTGCCTTAGAATGTTGATTTATAACCCACAGTTCAAAACCAGTTTATTTGTTCTAGATGAAAAAAGTGTGTTTCTAGATTAGAAAGCATACTCTATTCTAGTCTCAGCAGCATGAAATAGGAGAAAAAACTTGAGTTTTAAAACCTGATCAATTTGAAAGTTTATACTAGCACTGCAACTTACAAGGGAAATGTCAAAACCATATAAGCGCCATATCTCAGTTTTCTCACCTGAAAATGAGAATTGAATGAAAGATGTCTGCACCCGCCCAGTGTGGCTCAGTGGTTGAGTGTCAACCTCTGAATCACAAGGACAGGGTTCCATTCCTGGTCTCGGCACATGCCCAGATTGAGAGCTCTATTGCCACTCGGGTGTATGCAGGAAGCAGCCAATTAATCATTCGCTCTCTCTCCTTCCTCTCTGAAATCAATTAAAACATATTTTTAAAAAGATGTATACATCTTAGTGCTTAACTTCTTTTTTTATTTTTTAGGACAACTGAGGACATGATATTAACCCTTTGAAATAATACTAAATTTATTATGATACTAAATTTTTGCTCTCTGAACTCTTGGGAACTTAAGTTCAAGCCTTTAATTAAAAACTGCAACTCCATGTGGATAGGAACCTCCATTAGGGTTTAATTGTTCAGTTACCACAATAATAATATCCACACGTGTGTGCATTTATTTTCCTGGTGAGATTGGGGAACCTCAGGGGAAAAGCACACGACTGGATGACATTTAGGGAGAAAGCAAAGAGGAACATAAACTGAGCAACAAAAACATTTTAGTTGGTTTTAAATACGGAGTTTAAGCCAAATTTTCCCAGTGGTGCCAACAAATCCTATCCATTGTTTCTCATTTCTTATTTCTTAGTTCCTCTCCAGTATTCAGTGCCCCTGCTGAGTAAAGCTACCAATTCAGCTGAGAATTCATTTCCCCAGAGATTACTTTTATACAGTATCTGAAACTCATTAATCATTGCTTCCTTTTAAATCCTCATTACACAGGAAAGAATGCGATTTGAATGCCTAGGTACTTCATACCTGGTTCTAAATAAGCAGAAACAATACAAAGTCTATTTTCAGGCCTCCTCACTTGCTGAATGTACAAAAAGGATATTTTGATGACTTATTTTTAACTAGAGGCCTGGTGCACAACATTTGTGCCCAGGGTGGTGGTGGTGGTGGGGGGGGGGGTCCCTCAGCCTGGCCTGAGCCATTTCGTAGTCCGGGAGCCATTTGGGGATTCCAACTGACATCCTTAGTGCTGCCCCATCAGCCTGGCTTGTGGCTGAGTGGTGCTCCCCCTGTGGGAGTGCACTGACCATCAGGGGGCATTCCCCCTGGTGGTCATTGCGCATCATAGTGACCAGTCATTGCACCGTTCAGTCAATTTGCATATTACCCTTTTATTATATGGGACTAGAGGCCCAATGCACGGAATTCCTGCAAGAGTAGGCCTTCCTTGCCCGGGCTGCTGGCACTGGCTTTTCTCTGGCACCTGGGACCCGGGCTTCCCTCGCCGCTGTGGCACGGTCTATAAGGTCATTAGGAAGGATGTCTGGTCTAATTAGGGTATTACACCTTTATTATTATAGATAGCTAAATCTATTTGAAAAAAATATCTTGTGAGGCATTTAGAAATGATTAAAACATCATTTGTTTCTCAACTTGAACTTCTAAGAAAGGGCAGGGCACTGTTGCTGGAGTTTTAGTAGCTACTTGCTATACATGGCTGGGTCTCTGTCAGTGTGTGGAAGGAAGGTGAACCATGTGCTGTCAAAACAGTGGAGACTTGAGGCACCTGCAGAGTCAGATTGGTTTCCAGACTGGAACTGCCTGAAGCTTCAGGGTTGATTCTAAAATTAGCTGCTTTACTCTGAAGATAAAGACTCAGAGAAAAATTTTTGGTGGCATTTCTCACATGTTCATAGACTTACTTCATATTTGAATATATTATCTTACCCTATAATATGGTAATCAAAAGCTTAGATTATACAGAGCCACTATAGAGTACTAATATAATTTTTAAAATGTATGTGCGCAACAAAACGGCTTTTGTAATGTAAGCAAATAATTACCATGGCTTTATTGTTTGCATGGCATAAAAGCATATTTAACAACTATTTCTAATCTTTGTTTAAACTTTTTAAATAATGACACTTAATAGAAAAATTGTAGTAAATAAAACATTACTATTTATGTTAGATTATAGAATCAGTTTTTTATGAAATAATTGTAATAATGAATCCATACTGGTGAACCGTTTATATGTATTTCAAAGTTTAAAAATGTACAGACACATACCTAGAACTAAGCAAAAGACATATAAGAAGACCAAAGAGAGACATAGAGAAAATGGGCTTTTACATAGATAATAGGAAAAGAGGTTATACATGGGTGTGTATATATAGAAATATAATATACATATATGTATATATACATACATGCACAGATATTATATATATACATACACATGCATATATGATATCTCTTCACGGAAATGTAAGATGCATATGTGTATATATACCCAGATGTATGCATATGTTAATGTGTTAATATAGTTTCTGACTATGATGCATAGCTATGCAAATTGTTGTTGACACATATCTGAGAATCAGCATAACCAACTAGTTATAAGCCTACTTTTCTAATCACGTGTGAAATGATATGGGCTTCCGAGGACTCGTTTTCCTATAACATTATTTTTACAGAAAGCAGTATGGAACTTACCAGGCAGCATGGGAAATGAGTAATCCATATGTGTCTATATCTATCCACATGGCACCGAAACCTTTGGAGTGTCAGGGGAAATGTGCCCTTGGGCTGAAAAGAACGTACAAAGGCATCACATGGGGAGAACATGCTGGAGGGGTTTTATTTGATGTTGTCAGACTGCTCTAGGGTCTGTCTTGCAAGAACCCTTTTGGTTTTCTTTTTTATGTTTTAAAATGCATGGGTTTCTTTTGAAACATACAGCCAAGAGAAAGAGTAAATTACAAATGAACTGTGTGTTCATATTCTCATTCTCTCTCTCTCTCTCTCTCTCTCTCTCTCTCTCTCTCTCTCTCTCTCTCTCTCTCTCTCTCTCCCCATCCCAAGATAAGCATTCAACCTGTATAGGTGTCTCTACAGAGATAGTTGCCACAGTTAACGGTCGGGATTTGTGAAATAGCATTCCCAGAACTTGAGATCACAAACGGTATTAACTGAGGATAGAATCCAGAAAGATGGCAATGAAGGGAATACCTATTACAGGCACCTAAGTTTTCTTTCTGTTTGTTTATTGGTTTGTGTATTTATTTATTTATTTAAAACAATTTGCTTTACACTTTTATCCCACTAAAGGGGACATTTAAAAACATTTTTAAATGCACTCTTAACCTAAATGATCACAGGTTGAAACCAGGCTTCTAGTCACCTTAAACTTACACATAGAAAGCTGTAAATTAGAAGAAAGTGTCCTGGTAAATGGTATTTTTATATACTATATAAAGCTAATTTTTATTTTAAAATATGACCCAAAATTCAAAATTTTTATGTGTTTCAAGTAGTTACATTTTTGCAAAACAAACAAGTTTGGTGATATACTATTATCATTTTTTTTTATCCTGCTTTACTTTAATCTCTTACATTAAAGCTAGACAATTATGGGAAGCTTAATATAACTTTATTTATACTCAGTATAAGACTGAGCTTACCCAGAATGAATGTATCTTCAAGGCTTGATGGTCAGAGGCATGTTCTTTTCCTCCCAGGAAGAAAGCATGCTTCTAAACTTATGTTTGCACACAAAGGATTTTTTTCAGAAGAATTTATGTTGCTCTGTGGTTTAGAAGTCAGAGCTCTCTTACCAGGGGTAGCCCCCGGGCTGGCATTTGATAACAGTGAGCTAACAGGTGCCATCCTCCCATTTTTCACATTGCTGGCTTCTCCACAGGACAATGGCAGTTTTGTTCCCTGAAGTGGGCGGTGGAGGGGTTGGCTCTGCTGAGAACAAGCCCAGTCTTGATGAAAGGTTGCAATTATTATTCTTAGGAAAAAGTCAAAAATATAATTCTACATACAGATGAAATTCAAGACGTGACATTTGACAAGACCTTTTCACTCCCACAAAGGTCTCGCTGAGATTGAACAAATCATCAGGGCCTGCCTCTGTCCTTAGGGAACAGTTCTTGCTACTACGGGGATCCTGTGAATACCGAGGTGTTAAATGGTGTTGTTTGGGGCAGAACTGTTCCTGAATTTCAGAAGGAGAGAAAATGCTTAAATATTCCCTTCTCTCTCTGAGTGTGTCTTTGAATTAGATGATAGGTAGTTATCAGAGATTTACTACCATATGCATCATAAAAGAAGATTGAACTACTTTAGCAGAAAATATTACCTAGTAAATATTAAAAATAGTAATACTGCTAGAAAATGTGTATTTACTGTGTAAATAATTATGAATGCACAATGAAAGGACTATTGTATTTTGCCAACAGTTATGCTGGTTAAATAGTATTTATACTCCTTGTAAGTATAATATTCTAGTGATGAAAGGGACTAACTCCCATAATTTACAAATTAGTAACCAGTCAACCAACCAATAAAATGAGACATAGAGAGGGAAAATGACTTTCCAGAAGACACTGAGCCAGCTAGTGTCAAGTGTAGAACTGCATATTTTGAACTTTGTGTAGCAGTTTTATTTTTCTCAATCTACGTTGGTGTTTCCCAGAATCCAAAGCCTATATGGTCATCGTGCTCTTTTGCTTAAAGGGCTTCTGTTAGTGTGGAGCCTGATAATTATCTCTATTTATTTGAAGATCTCACTATTTACATAAATGAATCATTCTTATTATTTCAAAAGCCAGAAGTAAAAACAAATGTCCTTTCCATTGCTTTGATCATGGTAGTATAGCTTGATGTACTAAAAGATTTAGAGCCTACAACGTCTTCTAATTAATGAAAAAATATATATTTATAGATAGATAAGTAGATAGTATAGATATATCCATATCCTTGCCAACACTTTTTTATTGATGTAATGATGATAGCCATTCTGACAGGTGTGAGGTGATATCTCATTGTAGTTTAAAAACATTAATTTAATGATATATATTTGAATTATTAGGATTATTTAAGATCATGATAGGGGAAAAAGCCAAGAGCTTATCATATACAAAGCAATGTAATGTTCAATGAAGCAAAAATTGTTTTCTAGTCTGTATGTCAGTGATTTGAAATTCAAATTCTAGTATTTTTCTCTGTAAATATTTATGCTTTGTGAAAATGGGTCTTATTTTATAGGTACTTAGTTTTAGCTGATACAATATTTTAAATAATGTTCAGCAGCTAATGCTAGAACTTAATGAAGAATTGAGTAGGTATCTAATACATAGCAAGATGGAGAAAGAAGCAAGGTGTGTGTATGTGTGTATGCAGTTGTATGTCCTGCTGACTATACAGCCATGATATTGGTCTTGTCAAGGCAGGCACTTATGCGGCCTTCAGCCATTCCTCGTCATAGCTGACTGACTTTTAACTGCCTCCCTTCAGCAATCCTTTGTCTTTCTCTCCACAATAGATCACAGTTTTCTTTGGCCTTTGCCTTCTCAGCTGGCTGTGAAGCTTGAAATTCCTTAGTGCTGCATTTCAATTTTATCTAGTGCTACTTCACTGAGGGGAGGAGTGGAGTTTAAGGTTAAATGCAGAATATTGCAAGGTCACTTCCTCCAATTAAAAATAAGTTTAGTATGGTCTACACTCAAAAGAGTGCAAAGGGAAAAGTGAAAAAGATGTATGAATAGAAATGCCTTCCTACTTCACCCTTCTCTATTTGTTAGGGTATGTATAAAGATTATACATATTACTAAAATAAAAAAAAAATAACCTCATATAATACTAAATATCACTATGGAGTTATATACAGTATACATAATTTTAAGAAGCAGCCTTATTTTGATCCCAATGTGGTCTTATTCCATCTTTCAAAAATGATAGGAGAGTGGATAAATTGGTAGTATTTGCATCTCTGACATTATATATGATTACATTTGTTATTTTTATAATAAATTAATCTTCTGAAAGTTTATGTGTTGATAAAATCTCATAAAACTCAGTACCATTTTAGTATGGAAGTTTCTATGAAATATTCTATCAACTAGATTGCTCTTAACTACAGTCAGTAGTTTCTCACTGTGTGTATAGCAAATTGTCTCCAACTAGACTTGAATTTTAAAGCACTCTATGGCCGTGAAAGAACAGATTAAGAAGTAATGGTACTTTGGAGAGGGAAATGGATGAATGGGGGATGAAGGTGAGTCCTAATCTTGGCTCTTTTCCCGCCTTTGTTAAGATCACGTTTGTTTCACTTTCTTTACATTAAAAGAGCTAGATGTCAGTTATGTTATTTTTATTACTATAAACATGTCACTCTTCTCTAGATGATCATGACTGAAGAGATACCACCGACATATTCCTGCTTGTACCTCTCACTACTGTCCACAGTGGTTTTTTTTCTACTTCTCTCTTCCCCCAACTCTTTCCATGGCTGGTTCCTTCTCATCATTCAATGTTCATTTCAAAAGTTATGACCCTACAGGAGCTCACCTTCCCAGTCTTATCCAGTATAATCCAGCATTTCTTCCCCTGCCCTATACCAGTCACTCTATAAAATTATCTGTTTGATTTTTCTTCATTGTCCTAAACTTCATCTGATGCTTTCTTATATATTTATTTATGGATTTATGGATTTTTAAATTAAGGAGTAACATTTATTGTTTTAACCAATTGTCTCTTCCTTCTAGAATATTTGTTTGACGAGAACAGGAATCTTTTCCCTCTCATTCACTGATATAATATACTTTTGTTGAATGGTGAGATGGAGGGTTTTCTAACTTGATTTTTAGATTCACACAACAATTGGGCAGTCTGTTTGCTTTTGTTTTTTAGTTTGATCCTTTTTATTTATTTTCTATATCAAAAACAAATGTTATGCTATCTTTACACTCGGCTCATATTCTTTGTATACCCAAGGTCTAGTCTACATGCTGTTACTCTCGTGGAATGAGGGGATCATAATAGCTGGTAAGAGAGGCTGTTTTCTCAGATATATTATGAGGATTAATGACAAGAAAGGGAGGGGAAAAAGAAATCTCTGAATAAAAGGAATTTTAGATACAACTGAAATTCAATCTAAAGATGTGCTTGTTATGGTAGAAGAAAGAAATACAATTCTAGTAAGGTGTATGAGAAATGATAATATTTATCAGGAAATTGAATATGACAACAGATGCAGCAAGATGATTTAACAAGTTTGACACCAAGTTTTACTTATTTCTCATATAGGAAAAAATATTGGTTACCTTAAAAACATATTTGTATTTGAATGTCTTACTCATTTGTGCTTATAATATACATTTAGGTTGAATGTAATGTATCATATAATACCATTTCAGTATTAAGAAACTAGTTAAAATAGGTGTGCTTCAGTAACTCTGTACTGCATCATACTCTGTTATTGAAAGGGATCCCTAAAAAAGTTGATAAACAAGACTCTTTAATTACTCATCACCCTGTAAGTAGGAAAGAAAACAATCTTGTAGGCATATAAAAGTTCATTGTCGCCGAAACAGGTTTGGCTCAGTGGATGGAGCATCTTCCTGCGGACTGAAGGGTCCCAGGTTCGATTCCGGTCAAGGGCATGTGCCTGGGTTGCTTGCAATCCCCAGTGGGGAATGTGCAGGAGGCGGCTGGTCGATGTTTCTCTCTCATCGATGTTTCTGACTCTCTATCTCTCTCCCTTCCTCTCTGTAAAGAATCAATAAAATATATTATAAAAAAAAGAAAAGTTCATTGTCTTGAGACAGTTCAAACGTATAGCCTGAGGACTCTAAAGGAAGTTATAGCTCTAAGAATATCAAGGGCTGGAGTATTTGTTTTCCAGGTGATTTAAAAGTATTTGCCATGTACAGATGAGGGATTTTGTGTTGGATATTGGCACCCTCATCTTGCAGTGTTGTGGTCAAGGTTGAAATGTGCCAAACTAAAGAATTCATGTTGGAGTTAGCCATTTTTAAATTCTTTGATTACAATAAATACTTGACTGTATGCTGAGAGTAATAAACTGCTCAGAGTGAAATGTACCACCTTTCATCATTTCTCTGCATGAATAGATTCTCTTGTTAAGACTCATGAGATCTATCATATGTGGTAGGAAGAAGGATGATACACATTGGTTCAATTTTAGGAATGAAAATAAAAATATTCAATAGATGTAATATATATTAAAGGTGAAAGCTATAGAATAATATAAGAGTTTAGTGACAAATCCATTACACTGTCTGATATGCAATAAGCATAAATGGGTGTTTTGAAACTGGACATGTTTGACTACATTCTTCATTTTATAATTGAGTATACATTAAATCAAATGATGTTTTCATACCCATTCTTATGTCAGTTGCATTTTTTACTGTATTTTTAAAATGCTTTTATTGATTTTTTTTGAGAGAGAGGAAGGGAGAGGGATAGAGAAAGAGAGAGAGAAAAACATTGATTGTTTTCCTCCCACACCTGTCCCACCCAGAGATGAAATTTGCAACCTAGGTATGTGCCTTGACTGGGAATCAAACCAGCCACCTTCCGGGGCACAGATTGACACTCCAACCAACTGCGACACACTGTCCAGGGCAGCCAATTGCATTTTTAAAATCATAGTACTTTTCACCATATTTTTTATCATTCTAAATTAATTCACTGTGAATTTAAGACAAAGTTATGATTTATTACACACACACACACACACACACACACACACGTCCTTAAGTGAAATGGAATAGTTCTCTGTACAATCCAAAAAGACTAGTGGTTGTTCATATTATACATTTGATGATTTTGCAGAATAGAGAGTATTTTCCAGCATTTTGATCAATAGATTTGGCAGAGTTCATGGAATGGAATTTTTCTTTGCATCATATGAAGGTTTGTCTGCATATTGAATTGCCTGCTTTGGCACTATTTCAGCAATTCTCTGGGATCTGTTTATCACAGACCATGCATGGAAATGGAGCCATAAACAACCTCTCGCTCCTGAGGACTAGAACACTTTTAACACTATGCAATCACTTTTATATCAATGCCTGATAACATCAAAACATTAAAAGTTGTGAATTAAAGACATTAAAAAGTGCTAACACTTCCAGTGGTCAGTGACCATTTTAAACTGTCTTATTTCAAAAACTCCAAAGAATAAATACCATGAGACCTTATGAGATTAAATAAGGTCTTGTTTATGCAGTTTATTGTTATTTTCTATTTCCTCCACCCATTCTTTATTAGATTTCATTTTTATTTACATGACTAGGATGCCATCAGATGACATAAATGTCCAAGTTCCTGGTCAATTTTGGGTTTATCCCTGTAGGATAGCAAATAACTCTATAATTTGCAGAGACACTATTTATATTGAATATTACATGTAGTTTATGAAGCTTTATAAAATAATGTGACTCCTTTTAAAAGGCTAATGGTCTTAGAAGTGTTTATTTGTTTATTTATATTTTTGGTTAATCCTCACCTGAGGATATTTTTCCGTTGATTTTTAGAGAAAATGGAAGAGAGAGGGAAAGACAGAGAGAAACATTCATGTGAGAGAAACACATTGACTGGTTGCCTCATACACACGCCTAGACCAGGGCTTAAGCCAGGGAGGACCCTGCAACTACCATACATGCCCTTAACCAGAATCGAACCCTGGGACCCTTTGGTTTGCAGGCTGATGCTCTATCCACTGAGCCAAACCGGCTAGGGCAGAAGTTTATTTTTAAGACTTATTTAGTAAATCTAAATAGCCAGCCATTGGGCCAAGAATATTAGAAATTTTATTCCATTTAAATAAAACTGATAAAGCCCAAGCCAGTTTGGCTTAGTAGATAATAAAGCATTGGCCCAATACTGAAGGGTCCCAGGTTCAATTCCAGTCAAAGGCACGTACCTAGGTTGCTGGCTCAATCCCCAGCACTGGTTGGGGCATCTGCAAAAGGCAACCAATCGATGTGTCTCTCACATCCATGTTTCTCTCTGTCTGTTTCTCTCCCTCCCTTCCACTCTCTCTAAAAATCAATGAAAAAATATCCTCAGGTGCGGATTAAATAGAACTGATAAGAACATTAGGGCATTTCAAGCAGTCACAGTCTACAGTGCTGAGGTTAAGTGGCTGCCCACCATGGCTCTTAGTGGTTCATTCAGATTTCACAACCTACAGTCTGGCTCCAGAGTGAATAGATGCTTAGGCTCCTAGTGTAAGAGTATCTGAATAAAAAATGTTTGTAAGCAATTAGTTTTTTATCTTAGTATTTCATATCTAGTGGTTGTTCAATAGGCGAGTGAGAATGGAAGATGAATGGCATGGGAAAGTGGACATGAGAAGATTTTCTGTTATTTTTCTCTCTTCCTTCAAAGAGTGGGAGGTGATTTTAGATAGAGGATCAGCTAGATTCTCAGCTTGGGTGATTCTATTAGCCACTTGCTCCTTTCCCTCAGTTGGAAGGAGCTTGGAAATCTTCAGGGGGGATTTATTATTGATAGGCAGGTAAACATTTTTATTACTTTGGAAATTGCCATATGAAAAAATAATTCTTTTTAAAAATATATATTTTTTATTCATTTCAGAGAGGAAGGAATAGGGAGAGAGAGATAGAAACATCAATGATGAGAGAGAATCATTGATTGGCTGACTCCTGCATGCTCCCCACTGGGGATCGAGCCCGCAACCCGGGCATGTGCCCTTGACCAGAATCGAACCTGAGACCCTTTAGTCCACAGGTCAACGCTCTGTCCACTGAGCCAAAGCGGTTAGGGCTGAAAAACCAATTCTTAAAACAGTAATTCACAGAATCAGCCATAGCCCTCCTACTTGTGGATTCATGGCTGGGGAAAGAACAGCTTTGGGAAGAAGTAGGGAATAAGGTGGGGAGAAGTATAAAAATTACATTGAGAAAAATGTGTAAAATGTAGGGCCAGTCTAAGGAGATGAGCCGCCCATAGCACCAAACCCTCTGAGAACATTTCAGCTCAGTTTATTTTCTTATATTCTGATGTGTCCCCAGTGGGCTTGCAGAGGATGTTGGCTTTATGATCCTCATGCCAACCTTGACTACCCCTCACCCTACCCCAAGGGTCTCTCCTTAGAGGTATCATCCATTATCAATATATGTACGATTCTCTTTTTCATTTTCATAAATAAGTCTTAAGAATCCTTAACTCTTAACACATATAGAACTACTGTACCTGGTTCTAGTCTATATTTCATAGTATTTATATGCCAGGGTATAAGTACATTATTAATATTCTCATCAACAGAATATTTATTTTCAATGTCTTTTCTTAAACATTATCAAACATGCCTCCTTACGCACATATGTGGACATTTCTCTGTAATACCAGTAAAAATTGGTATATAGGCATGTTAAATTTTAATAGATATTTTCAAACTATCTTGCAAAATGGATAAACAAATTTACATGCATACACAAAATGAATGAGATAACACATTTCCACATTATATAATTTTCTGTTTCTTTTTATTCCAAGGTCTTTTATATCCATTCATTTACCTACTTTTCTAATATGTAATTTAGATCAAACTTTGACACTTTTATCCAATTTATTGTATGAAAGTATAACATCTTGTTTATTTGGCTTTTTAAAAAAAGTATTTTTATTGATTTGAGAGAGGAACATAGAGGGAGAGAGAGATAGAAACATCAATGATGAGAGAGAATCTTAGATTGACTGCCTCCTGCACACCCCCCACACTGGGGATCAAGCCTGCATCCCTGGCATGGGCCCTGACCAGGAATCAAACTATGACCACCTGTTTTATAGGTAGACACTCAGCCATTGAGCCATGCCAGCCAGGCTTGTTTTCATTTTTAAATCCATGATTATAATTGTATATAACATAGTACAACATGTTTGCGTTATTTTTTCTGCTTATATAAAACCTGTAGATTAATAAGTATTCACATGAACCTCACTATTTAAAAAGAATTTCATCTGATGGCATGAATTTCCTTATTTTCACTAATTGAATTGCCTAGCACCCTAGGTATTTTAATTTAGTATAAATTATATAAAATAATATTTAAATTTGATTACCTTTGAATATTTTAATACATAAAATTATAAAAGCAAACAAGCCCTGCCCAGTGTGGCTCAGTTGGTGAAAGTGTTGTCCCATACACCAAAATGCGGCAGCTTCTATTCCCCCTCAGGGCGCAGACCCAGGCTGCGTTCCCATCCCCAGTCAGGGTGCATGATGGGGGCAACTGATAGATGTTCACTCTCACAATGACGTTTCTCTCTCTTTCTCAGTATAAATTTACAGCATAAATTTAGTTTACTATTAAATATCCTATTCTATATAATAAAACGCCAGGGACCATAAGTGTAACGTGACCGCTCGACCAGTCACCATGAGGTGCATTGACCACCTCTTGGTCCCTCCCCCTGCCCACAGGCTCTGGGGAACCAGAGCCATGCTGTGATTGGAACCACGGTGAAGGGGGGGTGGAGGCAGGGGGGGGGGAGGGGACTGGCGAGTGAGCAGAAGAGGGCCCTGATCAGAGGCTAGGCCTAGGGACCCTACCCGCACACAATTTCATGCTCTGGGCTTCTAGTCTTGTATATAATTTGTTCAGGCTCTTGCTTTAAAAACAAACAGACAACACACAAAAACACACAAAAACACATTCTAAACATTCAAGAATTAATCTTACTATTTTAAAAGTAATCAGTACACATCCAGAGACTAAATAAGAAAAAAAAAAGGTCCATTTGTGATAGACACTTTACCAAATAGCTAGTTGAAATGGGTAACAAGTAATTACCCATTTTTATTCCACTTTTATTATACCATGCAATATTTTATTGCGTTTAGATATTTTAAAAGCATCTATTATCTACAGAAGGTCCCATCCTAAGTTTTATATTTCACATAGATGTCCTTCTTTATTCTTCACAACACCCTTATGAGATCAGATTGTATCTCAAGTTTGTGAATGCAAGAGGGATAGTTGGAGTCAGTGGGTGAAACAATATTACAAGGTGATGTCTAGTTTCTTTCTGTTTGTTTGTTTTCACTTCAATCTCTTAAGTTCATTTTATTTTCCACATTGTTTCTTGTTTTGATTCTACATAGACCTCTGCAATCTATTTAATTAAAGTATTTAACAAAATTCTGGCATGCTAAATTTATTAATAATGGCTAAATGAAGATGTCCATTCTTTTATCAGAGAAATTAACTACCGTATGCAATGACTATGAGTTGTTTTTGTTATTATGTTGTGTAAGTTTTGTATATATTTTGTATATTAATGTCTTGTAAGAGTTGTTTTTTGTAAATATCTTCTCCCATTTGATTGGTTGCCTTTTTTGTTTTGTTTCTGGTTTCTTTCGCTGGGCAGAGCTTTTTAGTTTAATATTGACCCACTCATCTATTTTTGCTTTTACTTCCCTTGCCTTTGGGGTCAAATTTGTAAAATCCTGTCTAAGACCAATGTCCATGAGTTTAGCACCTATGTTTTCTTCTATGTAATTTATTGTTTCAGGTCTTATGTTTAGGTGACGAAATGAAAAAATAAATGTCTGTGGGGTTCTTCAAATTGATGTTTATTTTCAGCTTATACACATTTTAGAATGTTTTCAAAATACATGCAGCAAGCTGCAAATATTTCTTACTTACATGAATTGTGGAGTCATTTTCTAGTGAAAACAGTGGGAAATCTGTGACAAAAATAAGTGTATTTTGTTCTCATAAACACTGGTGCTGCAGGCCATGATGTTCCCAAGCAGGGATATTGGTTATTACTTAGAAATGGTTCAATTTGGTTGGCACTTGTACTTGGTTTTGTCTAATATGACTTAAATAACATGGTCTTTTAATTCTTAGTAAAAGAATTTTCTTTCAGAAGGACATGAGATGTGATCATCTAGAACTATGGTTACTTATAATTTTAAATGCAGGTTAAGTGTATCCAATGCTGTTACCATATGGGCAACAGAATAACACAAATCAATATAATGTTTTGTGGCATGGCAAAGGGGTAAAAATGTTATCACTGATGGAAAATCATGTTGAAAATATAAGCCAATCATCTATAAGATTTGACTATATTTATTAAAGTTATTTTGTATAAAAAATGTTTAGACTTTGGGAAGTGTATTAAGTTAAATTAAGACTTTCTTGTTAGTTTAGATTGGTTATCTTGTCCTCATATCTGGTATTAAATGGAAAAGTAATGCACACAGACACACACAGTTATATACAAATATATAATCATAAGCTTATGACAATCATGGAAAAATAAAGATATTAAAGGAATTGAACACATAAATCAAACCTACACTGTTGCACTTCCTTATTCCAAGAGATATTTGCCAAAAAGAATAGTGGGAAAATGTATGATTTTCAAATTGCTTGTGGATGTTTCTTGCAGCAAATATTCCTCCACTATAAAAATACTGAGTACTATTGTAACAAACAGAATATAAACATTTAGAGTGAATTGCTTATTTGTTTACAATATTCTAATAAGTTCCATGGATAGAAATGTATATTTGTAGTTAAGCTTTTACATTTTGGGTCAGTCTTTAAGTTATAGAAAAATAGTTAAACCTATGCATTGTTTTTCTTTTTATTGACTTAGAAATGTACTTTTATCTCTCTTGTAAAATATATAAATTCTCTATCTGTGATACAGTTATTTCAAAATGGGCTAAATAAAGAGGCCAGGTACATGCTGTTCATGTAATTCTGGACACACTACGCAAAAAGGTTAATAGATGTCTTCACAGTGTACTATAATCGCCTCTGTATTTTTATCACTTATTGGTGAGAACAATTTGCTGCAAAGCAATAATAAAACGGAGTGTAATCAAATGTCACTATGGTCTATTATTCTGCGGTAATGTCAGATAAGAATAATAGGTTTCATAAAATGCTGGCTGAAGCCGGGAACAACCTGATTCACTTTGTGTTCAGATTCATGCCCCAATTAAATTTATTCATATACAATTGTTGTACACACATTGATATATAATCAGTTATGTCTGTGATTTTATTTAGTTATATAGATTTTTCCCATTGAAGAACTTTATTAAGTAAGATTTTGTGAGCCAAAATTAACTCAATAGATTTGAAATCAAAAGTATAATAACAAGAAAATCTATTTAATGGTTCTTCTTTCCAGAGTTCTTTACTATAGGAGTTCTTTTTTGCAATTCCCACCTTAAAATAAGGGTTTTTGAAAGTACATCAATGTCAGGAAAATTTAGCTTATTGCATAACACAAATTTGAAGACAAAAGTGTGGCTATAACTGTGATATTCTGAAATGTTTATGCCTTTTGTCATTAACGCATACATCGTCCTTAACCCATCATGGTCCATTGAGACTTTCAGAGCTCAAGTCCTGGCTGCCAGTCTGATGAAACTCTAATCTTTTCCCTGTCTTGTGCTGTCTGTATAAAGCAATATGCCATGAATGTGAAGGAGATACCTGAGTATGTTTTTCCAGCTCTTCAGTAAAATTGCTATGAGAGAGAAGGAAAGATATATGGATTTAGGCTATAATGTTTCACTATGAAGTTTCAGTAGCTGATGTGTACAAAGTAAAGAAATTTGCAAGATAAAACATGTTGTATTACTTTTGCATAAGGATTCATTCCTTCAAGAAGAATGAGTTTTAGCTTGAACTCCCAAACTTACATCCTTAGTAGTGACAATTTGATTGTATTCTTGTGTGAATCAGATGATGCGTACCATGGACAGTTGTGGGGTTTGATGGGTTATAGAAAGATGAAATTTTACCTAAGTCACTTAGATTTAGTTTAAAAAGTAGGTATTGCTTTATCAAACAGGACATTTTCGCCTCTGGATTCCTCAGTATATGACCTCTGATAGGAAAAAACCCATATTATTTAGGACCAAGAATATAATCTTAAATATCCAAGTAGGAGATATAAAAAGTCTTGAGTCTATAAAATAAAATAATTAATAATAAGATGATGTGCTCTTCTTCCAAGACAAAAATTCCACTTTTCTACTATGGGCTTGATGGATAGATGTCTAGTCTGTAGTACTATGAGTCTGTGGAGTGGCAATCAAAGGGGAATGAATCAAGGAAAAGCCATACTATCCAGTGCCTATTTCATCGCAGTAGATTGGATTCATGAAAGTGGATAATATTGACTTTTTATATAAAGAAAATGCTAGACATGTGCAGTTTGTCCAATCCCCAGCTTCAGATATTATCTGGATGCTAAGGACTCCCACTTGCATTCATCTGTCCTTGAACTGGCCCCTGAACAGGGAGTCATATAGTGCAGGAGTTAGCATTCTAATCAATATCTTTACTTGTATGTTATATTTAATCAAGCACTAGCTAAGCTGCTATAAAACACTACAAAATATATCGACTTAAGCAATGCGTCTCTCATGTAGATGATCAATGTTGGTAGGACAACTGTGATTTTCCAACGTTTAGTAGCAAGAATGGAGAAAGTCAGGGTAATAAACAGAATTATTTGACGGGCACAACCCAGAGTTGGCACACATCACTTTCTCTTATATGCTAGTGGCCATTATTAAGTCACATAGCCACAGAAAGCTTGAAGAGAGTCTAAGAAATGTGCCTGGCTTGATCTCTGGAGATCTGTTATTGAAGAGGCAAGGATGAATATTGATGGATTACTATCAGTGTCTGACGGTAGAATCCCATTAGTATCTATGAGCTCGATGTGTCCAAACAGTGTTCTTGCTTGCTCTTTCTAAACATGCTTTCCCTATAGTTTGTCCCAATTCTATAAATTATCTATATTCTTCCTTTGGCTCAGGATAGAAATTTGGGGCTGTACAGGATACTTTTCTTTTTTTATTTTACTTTCTGTTCACCATTAAAATTTGTCACCCCTTCATTCTAAATATATTAAAATACTACATGTTTCTTTACCATCTTGGCTTTCATCCTGTCCAAGATACTGTTATTTCTCACTTGTATTATTAAAAAAGCCTGCAAGCTGGTCTTTCTGCCTCCAACCTTGCCTTGCAATAGTCTATTTATGCACCACAACCATGATGCTGTTAATATAATTTAGATATTCTCTCAACTAAGGCAAGGCATTTGCTTAAGTTGGTGCTTTTTTGCAACATCTATGAGGATACTTTTGTGTGCTTCTGATAATAAATAAAAACAGAAAACAAAAACTATTACTTCCTTTCCTTTCTATCTAACCTATAATAGTACCTGTGCTTTCAGAAATGCTAGTTGTGTATTAGTGAGGGAGTGCAATAGTTTTCAGTTTGTCAGTGACTACCAAGTCTCTTTGTAGTCTAACATAGAAAAAGTAGGATTGAGAGCCACTGTTCTTTTACAAATTAATAAACATTGTATTTAGTGTTATTTGAAAGTCTAGTAAAACACATATGTTGAATAACTGGAAGATTAGTAGAGAAGTATGCTTTTATGAATTCAAGTAACATGCTCTGATAATAAAACAGATAATTTTTATTACTTCACCCAACTATTAATGAACTAATGAATAATATTAGTGAAGTAATAATTAAAACTTGTTTAGCACTATGAACAAGGTATTGCACTACTTTATATGGCGATATTATGCCTATGCATAGTCCTATAAATGAGATTTTGTTATAAATTCAACTGTCAGGGTATTTTATAGAAGGAGAAAACTAGGGTAAAGGAAAATTAGATGAATTGCTATGGGTCCACCGGCAAGTAAATATTTTGGAGAAATAATTTTCTCCTAAGTATGTGTTCATTATATGTTTTCAAATCTTGGACTGGCAGGGGCCAGGTATCAATTGATTAGAGCATCATCCTGATACACCAATGTTGTAGGTTTAATCCCATGTCAAGGTATATGAAAGTATCAATCAATGAATGCATAAATAAGTGGAGCAACAGATCAATGTCTCTCTCTCTCTCCCCCCCCTCTCTTTCTCTCTCTCTCAAAAAAAATAATTAATTAAAATAAAAATTTAAAAACCAGTACAATCTTGGACTCTTACGGGTTAAACTATCAGAAGGAGATAGAGGGCTAGTGTTTATGCATTTATATGAGCTCATTACTTTTTGAGGCTTCTCTGTTTACAGTTTCCTTGTCTCTGCATTTCAAGAGAGCCTGTTTATATTATGCTCTGTGTGCATGTCTGTGTGTGAATGTCCGTGCATGTGTGTGTTTGTGTGTGTGTTGCCTCTGCAGCTGCTAATCATGCACCTGCCACAGCCTGAATCCAGCTAAAACCCACTATTAGTGCATATTATCTGGGATACTTTGAATGGTATTTGCTTGCCTTTGACATTAATGGCTGACCCTAATGTTCCTTTATCTCTAAACAACCAGTATTCCTTTCAGAATATTCTTTCTATAGCACTATATTTAGTTAATAATTTGATGTTATTATTTTCTTTTTAAACTAGTTTTGAGTTTCATCATTTTAAAATATATTTGATATAATGGGGAAAACATATAAGGACACATTTCTAGCGTATATTTAGCAGTTGTTTTACTTTTCTTATGAAACTTGGCCATTCATCTTACAAGCAAGAAGATGAGCTTGAAGTATGGATGGCATTTTCTTTTTTTCATTTTGTGCAATCAATGCTGCAGAGCAAAAGAAAAGCATTTCACATGAATCTTTTTTTTTTTTTAAATCTGATCAGTATATTGTCTAGGAGAAAAATTAAACAAAGGAATTAAATATTACGGTTCCTTGCTGAGTTTCTCCATTGAAAGATGGTCAGTCACCTACATATTTATTTAGTTCCTTTTTCAATAAGAACCGTGTATGAAATTTAAATTGTTTATTCAAGTATATGAAGGCAACTTACAAAAGTAACCACGTTTCCACACAAGAATGATGATACAGGATTTGAATTTTGAACCTAACTCCGAGGAATTGGTCTTTCTCTTAAAGTGAGATTCCCATTACAACTTGTTTATTTGGATTTTTTACATGTTGTTTAGGTGTTTTTTTTTCTGTATTTTTTTTTTTAATCTTTAGATCATATTTCTGGGATTAAGTCAAGCTGACCAAATTTGGTAAAACACTATGGGTTATTTGTGTACCTTCATTCTTATGGTGTTTATTTTTTTTCTAAAATAAAGGTGTAAATACAAAGTTTTTTAAATTAATCACATAATTATTGATTATTGAGAGTCTTTTTAAACAATACTTGTGGAACTGTGAGTGATAACATTTATATTGTTCTCAAGTTCTGATTGATTAAAATGAGAGAAAGGGAAATTGTGGTAAATTATTGTAATAAGTAGTAAAAGAGAAGAGAAGAAAAATGCAATATCAGGGCTACATATGAGACATTCTGGAGAAAAGTGCAACATAATCAATTTTTAATATATTTCAATGAAATACTGTACACAGACTGAGGTTATAGAGATAATTCATTTTACTGAATGAACTCTCTTAGTTTTCTAAAGTATAATAGTTTTTAAAAATTACTTAAGGTATCTATATCCTATCTAATAATAGAGAAACATGGTGATTAACCGTAACTTCGCTACCCTTCCCATTGGCTAATCAGCAAGATATGCAAATTAATCACCAGCCAAGATGGCAGTTAACCGCCAACAAAGATGGCGGCTAATTTGCATACTGCAGGCAGGGTGGGAGAGTGCCATCCCGCCTGCCCCGCTGCCATCCAGGCCTGCTATTTGTGACCCGGGGGGCAGGCGGCCCATATGGGAACAGACCCAGGGCTGGCGGCGGAACCCTGGCTATCGGCCACCGGCCACGCCCACAAACGGCCCTTCAGGGGGTTCCCCTGCTGACAGGTGCTAATCCGATCTTCCACTGGCCACACCCACAAACGGCCCTCCAGGGGGTTTCCCTGCTGACAGGTGCTAATCCGATCTTCCACTGGCCACACCCACAAACGGCCCTCCAGGGGGTTCCCCTGCCCACAGGTGCTAATCCGATCTCCCACTGGCCACGCCCACAAATGGCCCTCCAGCAGGGATCCCTGGCCTACAGGTGCTAATGCACTGATTTGCCAAAATGCACACCCGGGCAGCCTTTGCCCTGCACGAACTATGCAGCCAGGAAAGGGGAGTGGGGCCGCTGGGAGCAGGGCAGGAACTTCCCAGGGTTGGCGTCAGACAGCTTAGAGCAGAGTTCGAACTATCCCTGCTGGTAGCTGCTTGCTCATTCACTTACTCGCTCATTCATTCACTCATTCACTCACTCATTATTCACTCACTCAGAATACCCTCTCAGGTCCAAGGCACCAGGCCAGGCACTGAACTTGAAGCAGGATAAGACAGAGCTATGTCCTCAAGATGTTAGTAATTCAGTAGGGCGAAGCAGGCACATGAACGAGGCAGTTGTATGCACAGATGCAGTGTACTGGGTTCTGTGAGGGCTGTAACTAGCACTGACTTTGTTCTCTTGATAAATTGGGGCCTTGGGAGCCAGGCTGCCCAAGCCTGTAGGCATGTGCCTAGGCCAGGAGTGGCCGGGGTCCCGGAACATGACAGAGGGTTCAGGTCGGGCTGAGGGGTCTGGCCCCACTTCTCACCCTCACCCCCGAGTGCACAAATTTTTATGCACCGGGCTACTAGTATATATTTAAAGCCTAAGCGACTCTTCGACCCTTTGCCTGGTAGCTTTGACGCACAATGACCACCAGGGGGCAGACTCTCTGACCAGTAGAGGAGGGAGCCCGATTCCTTGTGGATTTGGCCATGGATTAGGTTGCTGCTGGTGCACTATAGGTCCTGAATCTGCTTCAACCGCACCCCAGAGCCAGAGAAGAGGGAAGAGTGAGCTGGTGGGCATCCAGATCCTGGGGGCTGGGCCTGTAGGAGGGGTCTCACAATCTGGGACCCCTCAGGGGATGTTGGAGAGCTGGTTTTGGGCCAATCCCTGCAGGCCAGGCCGAGAGACCCCAGCAGTGCTTGAATCCATGCACCGGGCCTCTAGTATTTTAAGTAATAAAAAATAATTGGTTTTAAACAAAGTTTAAAATTAATTAAACTTTCTGAATTATTTTTAGTTATTTCTCTTCCTTGTTCTTTTTGTTGTTGTAATATCATTACTTAAAATATCTAACTCAGTAATGCATAATTTTAATAGTCCACAATAGTTTAATAATACATAGAAGGAAAATTATTAAATTTTGAGACTTTATTCATTAGTTCACTAAATCTGATTTGCAACAGGTATTCAAAAATATTTACTGAAACAAAGGGAAAGAAGAACTCAAACTCTTTCTAGAAAATTGATTAGTTTTGAGTAGCTTTTGTCTCTCTTATGTATATATAGAACAGTTGTTTTAGTTTATTTTAGTCACTTTATTATTTGTTGGCTCTTAGATGTCAATAAATACTCTGTACATGTTATCTGGTGGAAATAGAGCTAAAAATCTTCCACCATTACATGTTACAGATGATAGAAATGTTTGTTGTTTTATTTAAAGGTTTAGTGTTAGAAAAAAAATCTCCTCTTAAAATCTTGTTAGACCTCTTCATTACAAATAATTTCTACTTCTTTATAATTTAATAAAAATTTCATTGACTACTTTTGACCTTGAGAATATTATGCTAAGTGAAATGAGTCAGTCAGAAAAAGCTAAGAACCATATGATTTCACTTACATGTAGGAACATAAACAGCATGTGGTGGTTGCAGAGGAAAGGGGGTTGGGGGAGAAGGGTGCCCTAATATATGGCGACTGAAGATTTGACTTTGGGTGGTGGGCACAATGCAATTTATAGATTTTGTAACATAGAAATCCACACCTGAAAGCTGTATGATCATGTCGACCAATGTCACCCCAATAAATTTGATTTTACAAAAAGGAAAAATTTTGTCTTAAAATGTTATTAGACTTCTTCATTACAATTTCTACTTCTTTATAATTTACTAAAATTTTAATTGACTATTTTTTGCAAAACAAGGGAGAAACCACTGTAGGAGCACAGAGATTAATGCTTAGTGATCTCTGCCCTCAAAAAAAGCGTATATCACCCCACAAGGAAATTGCAGATTTAAACCAATCCCATAAATGAGTAAAGCAATACTGTTGAGTGAGGGAGTTGAGTTCATATGAACTGGTGGAGTTATGAAGCTTTATAACTAAAAAATCTATTTTGTAAATCCAAAAATCTGACAAAAGTCATAATAAAAATAAATCAAACAAAAGTGGGGCATGGTTTCTAGCCGAGCCACCCAATATTCTGTAACTATGCATGCATATCTGAAGAGTTGCATTTCTATAAAGAAAGAAAGCATTACCTATTAAGTACTTTTACTATCTGATTATGTAAAAGACAAATTTCCCATTTTCTTTGCTTTTTCAAATTATACTTGTGGATACAGCATCCTTTATCCAATTTCACAAATGAGGACATCAACTGAGAGTTTAAAATCAAGGATGATGAAGTATAGAAAAAAATTATTAGGCTAGAGGATCTGTCAGTTTTCTTTGACAATTCCAAAAGTGCCAGATGTGTTCATAGTAATAATTATCCCAGTTATGCGTGATGCCTTCAGCCTCTGGGGTGATGATATGGGAAAATACCACAGATGTCATCTTCCAACGGGGTAGACATTGTGCAAGTGGTGAGGAGGCCACAGTGAAAAGCACAGCTATGACAGAGCTATCTCACAGCAGTCATTGGATGAGGAATTTCCCCAGGTAGATAATGCTTTTAGAAGGACATTTGGAGCAGTCCTTCCAATTACCTCCATGGGCTCGGACAGCAGGTCACTCACTATTCCTGCCAGGATCAGTGCCAGCACACAGAGTAGCGCCATGTACCTGTCACACTCCCAGAAGGGATCGGATGTATCTATTACCAGACAATCTTTTCTCTATCACAGAAAAATTCCCATTTGCTGCTTTAATCTCTATAAAGTGAGAGAGCAAAAACTAGTAGATGTGAAGAAGATGGGTTAAGAGAGCAAAAACTAGTAGATGTGAAGAAGATGGGTTAAGAGAGCAAAAACTAATAGATGTGAAGAAGATGGCTTTCAGAGTAGCTAAGTGACTTACCCAAGATCAAGGGGCAGGAAAGAGAAGAGCTAAGGCACACACTCTAGGTTTTGTCATAAAAAATATGGTGCTTCTATTTTGTTGGAGCAATTATTCTATCATCCATGTTACCACCCATTTGCTTGACCTAATGAAAGAAAAATAGGAAATAAGTTCAAATGTATTTCAAGATAAAAATATTATACAGTATATAGCTATAAAACCAAACAGTCATTTAATTTATTTTTAATACCCAATTGTTTCCTAATCTCATGTACAGTGGAAAGGTTCAATATGATTACATTAAACATTAAAAACTTGAAAATTTATCGTTTAACTGTCCTGATTCAGATTTGAGATGTTGGCTTAGGAGATGTTCTTAAATTTAATATATAACTAAAATAGAAAAAATAAGTAGGCCTATAAATATTCCTAAGGAAAATAGAAAATGGCAATACATTTAGGGCAATCCTGCTGACTAAAAGTCAGTAATGGGAATCTATGTTGCCAGGAGGAGGCATTGACAGTATCTAGTAAATAAACTAGGTTACTTATAAACAGTGAACATGTGACAAACCTTGAGCAGGCACAGTTTCTTCTAAGTGCTCTAAGAGTTCATGTCCTCTATAAAGCCTTAGTAAGTTGCTAAATATAACACCAGGATTAGAAAATATAATTACTCGTCATCATGAATAATCTAAAGAGTCACCCAATCTTTCAGTTAAAGGGTAATTACTTAAAATAGAGTTATTTTGAAGGACCAATGTTTTCATAGAAAATTTGAGTGTGACATCATTTTTTAAAAAATTCTTGCAAATAACTCTATTTCTAGTTTTCAACTTTTAAAGACCAATGAGTTTTTTTTACTTCCTTCTATGTCCTATTCCATTATGAGAAATGAAAAATAGAAATTGTGTGTGTATTTTTTTAAACATAAAATTGTAATTAGACCCTGACTGGACAACAGAAAGGTTAAATGTTCAGTCTGTGCTATTTTAAGATGTGGGAACAACTGCTTTCTCTGTGTTGATGTACTCTGAAATCCCAGTTAGTATGAGGAGAATTTCTAATTGAGCATCCAAGAGCCACTAACTATTTTGAAGTTCTGCTTTTTAAACAAGCCTTGTGTGTAGGGATCATAGGATAGTTCAGGAAGTTTCTGGGCGTATATATTTGGAGTGCTGCCTGCAATGGGAAGCTGAGACCTCGGGTTAGCGTGTACAGAGCAGCCCCTTCTGTAAGACTGTGCGTAGGACACCTTGTCTGCTGATTAAAAGAGGCGTCAAAATTATGCTGTTTGCAACAGGAGTAACTATTAAATTTATTTGAAGGTTACAATATAAGTCTATACGTTTGGTTAAGTTCACATTTCTCTTTGCCTAATTCTAGAGAGTACTTTTTTTTTTTTTTTTTTTTTGCCAATGGTATAGCATTTGATTGATTGCCAAAACAAGGCAAAGATATCAGATTGTATGATATTATTATCCCTAGGGCAATCCATAATTAAGAAAATATAAGATTATTTTTGCTAAACTCAAGTTACCAGAGATATGGCCTTGTTCCATCGAGCAATCCTATAGGAATTCTATAGAGTTTTAATCTAAGACACTATTGAAAATGTATTTTAAGACATTTAAATTACAACAACTCATACCAGTGGAGATACAATATTTAAATCACATTTACTGTTTTGGCAAGGGTATATCATTTCAAAAATTCTATAAAATGTTTTATTGTTGGTTTCATAATTTTTATTTGAGTGACAACCTATTAACTTGCCCTTCACTTTAATTTTTTTGAAAATATATAATATATGTCATATAAAATGCTACTAATGGATGCACTGTCTGAATATAAAATAGGGTTTTAGAACTGAAATAAAATATGACCAGTTAGATCACTTATGCTGTCAAGGAAATAGGTGGACAAAGTGAAGGTAGCTTCAAAAATTTCAAACCAGAGGTTCTATAATCATTTTAGCAAAGACAGCAGGTGAAATGCAAAAGGAATTAATTCCTTGTGTGCTTATAAGTTATTCTATGAAGTAAGTAAAACTTCAAGTTGTGATGGCTAATCGTTATAACTTCCATAAATTTTATGATATTTGAATGAAAATCTTGAATGTACAATTTTTGCCTTGCTTGTAATATTTTTTTCAATATATATATATATATATGTGTGTGTGTGTGTGTGTGTGTGTGTGTGTGTGTGTGTGTGTGTGTATTGAATTTAGAGAGAGAGGAAGGGTCAGGGAGAGAGACCTCAATGAGAGAGAAGCATTGATCAGCTGCCTTCTGCACAGCCCCTACTGGGGATTGAGCCAGCTCCAGGCATACGTCCTGATAAGAACTGAACCTGTGACCTCTCAGTACATTGGACAACACTCAACCAATTGAGCAACAGTTGGGCAGGGCAACTTCTCTCTCTCTTTTTTTTTTTTCCCCTAAGTGCCCAACTGATCCACACATTAATTTAGTAAATATTTATTCAGTGTTACAATAAGTAAGGTATTGGGCCAAACATGATTAAAGTTTATAAATAATAAAAAAGTAAATTCATTTTAGGAAAAGGAAATTTTAGGATAACAGATCAGATGCATAAGCTTGAAGATTCTATTTCACTTATTTTAATACTCGTCTGTTAATACCAACTGTGAGCTTTTGAAATTGAAGGTCAGTAGGTCCCATACTGTGAATGATAGACATGTGATATGGACACAAGTGACTGACTATAGGAAGTTTCAGCAGCAAAAGTAATTACTAATTCTGTTCCCATTAGAGGAGAAATACAAATTAGTTAATGATTTTCTTTCCTTATCATTTTTAATTTAATGACCCTGAAAATGTTAGATAGCTATTTGCTCTTAGAATTACAAAGGAGTCAAGTAGTACATTTTTAAAACAGTTAATGGATTTTTAAATCACTGTGTCTAAAAGGTTAGCAAATTTCTATAGTCATTCTAATTTAAGTGCAGAAGATGCTTTATAAATAGATGTAATATAGTTTAGAAACACTCTTTTACAAATTACTTTTGTCAGATACATAGTAACTTACATTTATAATGGATAGGCACTTGAAGAAAATCTATTATGCCTCCATAATATCACTTGTGGCAGTGAACTCCAGGTAATGTTCTAGTTCTTCTGTGCTAAAGGCATAAATTAAGTTTAAAAGAAATGACAATGAAATAACATGTTTAATCCAGTCATGAGACATCCTCTTTATACAGTGTTTATATCAAAATGATTAAAACAACAGGATAAAAACGTTCATCCAGAGACTTGGGATAATGCACACTGCAATATTACATTTAAAATACAAAGAAATAATTTAGTTTAAAGAAAAATATATATTAACTTTACAATATTATTATTTTACTTTTTGAAAGATATTGTATATTTAATAGTGTTAATTTGACCTCTCCATTTTAAAGTTTACTATTGTTAGAAAGAAAACTCATAGATAAAAGGTATTTTTAAGAACAGAGTTGGATCAGACAAGTAAAAAGGATTCCTTAGCATTGATTATCTTCAGGTTGGTGGGGAGAGGGGGGGAAGGCAAGGAAAGAAATCCTTCTGGGTCTAATTCAGAAGAGCTAGCCGGGGAAAGGGGGGGGGATTTATGAGCCAAATTGTAAAGGTCTGATTCCATATTTTTGATTTTTCAATTTGTGTGGAGGACTACAATTTAAAATTTGAAACAGATTATGCTTTGTGATATTATACCAGCTGAAAACGGTCCTTCCTATGCGTTATTATAAAGGTAAAATGCTATTACTTAATTTATTTATAGTCCGTCTTAGCTAAATATCTATAAACCTCTAGTAGCAACTAGCAAAAATTCATTTTGGATCTGTTTAACATGAGATAACATGCACATACTTTCTATATGTCTATACTTGATTAAAAAGTTATGTTATGTGTGTGTATGTAAGACTAAAGTAAAATAAGGCATACAGTTTAGAGTGTGTGCTCATGTAATTTTCCCTTAGATTTTTTTCTTCATTTTATTAATATAATCTTACTGATGTGTATCAGAATAATCAAGAGCTTCAAACTTAGAGAATGTTTGTATAACCTCAAGTATATTTTGTATGTATATATATTTTAATATATAGAATATTAAGAGAATATAATTACAGTGCATGTGATACATATTGTTGAAGAATGATGACTATTTAAATTAATGCTAAATCCCCCAAGTAGTGCTCTAGTAGGTTGACAGATTAAGTTAAGCAAATCAATTATATATATTTTGTTCACAAGGCCAAATAAGTAGAATTGTAAACATATGTATAAAGTTCAGAAAAGTGATATGATCCAATTGTCATTTTAAAAGGATCATTCTGGCCACGCCAGCATGGCTCAGTGGTTGAACATCGACCTATGAACCAGAAGGTCATGGTTTGATTCCCAGTCAGGGCACATGCCCAGGTCACAGGCTCATTCCTCAGTAGTGGGTATGCAGGAGGCAGCAAATCAATGATTCTCTTTCATCATTGATTTTCTATCTTTCTCTCTCCCTCTCCTTTCCTTTCTGAAATCAATAAAATATTTTAAAAAAATAAATTAAAGGATCATTCTGGATATTGTTATTATACCAATATTCTTAAGACTATACATTTTTAAATAGATCACCCAGCCTTCTGTATGGATGACAGACTTAGGTTAAAAAAAAAGATAGAAATAAGGACACAAGTTAGAAAAATATTGTAATAAGATATGGGAGATGAGGACAACTTGGACAGGATAATAGCAGTGGAAACACTGATGAAAATTGTTCTATTTGTGCTAGATTTTAAAGGGAAAGGATTTACTGATGGGCTGAGTGTGGAGTATAGAAGATAGTACTCAAGAATGATTTTGAGGCTCTTTTTTTCTTTTTTTTTTTTCTTAAAGCTAGAAGAATGGATTTATCAATTACCAAATAAAGAAGATTGGTGAAGTCTAGGTTTGGAGAGGAGTTTAGTTTTGGACTTGTTACTCTGAGATGCTTATTTGATAAAAATTACTCAGAAAGCAGTTGGGTATGCAGGTCTAATGTTCAACTAAAAGGTCTGAGCTAGACATATATTTTGTCAGTCATCTGTATGTACTTGATATTTAAAGGCATGAAACTTGGTGAAAGCTTCTCTAAGTAAATGAGTTTAGGCAGAGAGAAGGAATCTAATGCTGATCTTGGACATGCCAAGAGTGGAGAAATGAGGTGGGAACATTAAAGGAATCAAAATTATTGACTACTAGGATAGGTGTGAGGGGAATGAGACAGGAAGTGTTGCCATAACATGGAAGAGGATTCCACCTGAGAGCAGTATGTATCACTCCCAGCTCACAATCAGTTGGCCAGAACTCAGTCAATGATCCCTTCTAACCCCAAGGGAGACTGGGAAATGAAGTCTAGTTGTACATACAAGCAAAGAAAGAAACAGGTATCGTGACCACACCATGATAACCCTATTGTAGTAATGAAAGGAACCTTTATGATTATATGCTTTTGAAAATTAAACTACCTTTATTTAATATACTAGAATGGCAACTAGGCAGCTGAATTTAGTCTGATTAATTTTTGCAGATGTCGGGCACTAGTGATTACAAATTCTTTTTCTTTATGTTCACAAACGGTTCTTAAATTATCCATCTTAGACTGTTACTAGTGATGTAGTTTATGAACTATGAATTTTCCCTGTTCTTTTTGAAAATTGAAGTAGCATTTACTCACTCAGTATTACAGATCAATGCAATTTCCTATGACTGTTGCAGAATCAGCAACAGAAGCTCTGTTTCATTGAATGATGCTTTCTGTATCCTGGGCTATAATTCAGCCATGTGAAAAGATTCAAACTCCTTTAGCAGATTTTTCTGTCTTCAAATTGTGCATCACAGCTCAGTAGCAGTTTATAAAATTATTTTAGTGAAATGGACCTTCAAAAATTGAACATCCCAGGTAATAAAAGCCTAATATGTAAATTGTCCCCTCGACCAGGAGTTTGGGAGTTCGACCAGGGTGTAGGACCGGCTGGCCAATCGCCTGTGGCCCCTCCCCCTGACCCACCCTGCCCTAGACAGAGGCTGCGGCAGGAAGCCAGGGGAAGGGAGGCCCTGGTCAGCAGCCACTAGGGACACTACCAGTGCACAAATTTTGTGCACTGGGCCTCTAGTAATAGGATAAAAAAAAATAGGGAACCCTGGCCGGTTTGGCTCAGTGGATAGAGTGTCGGCCTATGGACTGAAGGGTCCCGGGTTCGATTCCGGTCAAGGGCACATGCCTGGGTTGAGAGCTCGATCCCTGGTGTGGGGTGTGCCGGAGGCAGCTGATCAATGAGTTTCTCGAACCATTGATGTTTCTGTCTCTCTCTCCCTCTCCCTTCCTCTCTGAAATAAATAAAAATATATATAAAAGAATAGGTAATGACAAATATCCCACACATACTTTCTTATGAATATATATATATGGCAAAGTAATGTTTTCTACAATAATGGTGAATAAGCAAGTTTGAAAGTCATTGTTTGAGAGGGCTTTATGTTCTATCACCACGTTTTGCCATATTTTCACTAACCTTGAGTTTCCATTATTTTTTTTAATATATTTTATTGATTTTTTACAGAGAGGAAGGGAGAGGGATAGAGAGTTAGAAACATCGATGAAAGAGAAACATCGATCAGCTGCCTCCTGCACACACACCGCCCCCCCCCCCACCCCCCCCCCCCGCCAACTGGGGATGTGCCCACAACCAAGGTACATGCCCTTGACTGGAATCGAACCTGGGACCCTTGAGTCCACAGGCCGACGCTCTATCCACTGAGCCAAACCAGCTAGGGCTCCATTATTTCTTATAAAACCTCATTGGTCTGTGTTTTGTGCTTATAAAAAAAGTATTTTCTTCAGTAGAGTAATTCAAGGAGAGGTTCTCTGGTTGTTGAATAGCATTTGAAGAAATTGAATAAGTAGACTTAGGTAAGACTATAATACAAAGTTTTTTACAACTGACTAATTTTTAAGAGAAAAATGATCTGATTAGATTTTTGTTTTAGTAGACATTTCTGAGGACAGGATTCATTGGCCCGGAGAAATATTGGGAATGCATTTAGCTAGAAGAGTTATAATTTTCCTGGAAAGTGTTCATGAGAGCATAATTTAAATCAGACATGCAAAGAGGAAACAATGATTCAGGGTCATTTAGGAAATAGAACATATTTTAAAATAATTTAAGAGAAATATTCCAAGTGCCTGGGATATATCAGTGAACAAAATAGACTGGCATTGCTGGGTCAACAAATTTGTGTGATAATTAATAAATAATTAAAGATAAAAACAACATTGGAGGAATATGATAGAATTATTGAATATCAGACTATGAACAATTTGGGAGGGAATGTGCAGGCATCTGAAGAGACATGATTAGGTAGATTTGTTTACAAGTAATGTTAAGAAAAATATTGAAAAGGTAAATTAGAATAATATCAAAGAGGACTATGAATCACACTATCTTTTTGAGGTAATTAGAATCTTGCTGCATTTCAACTATATAAATAAAATGATAAATCTGGCATTTGAGAGCTACAAGTGCAGAACAACATGGAGTAGGTTAAGTCCATGAAATCTTGATTCCAACACACAATACAGCCTTTCTAAGTGATTATCTAGTTTTAAAGGAATCATTCAGTAAACCTCCTTTCTTTCTTTCCTTTGTTTAACATTTGTGTGTGGGTGTGTACAGAAGATCCCCCTATGATTTTTTAGTAATAATGTTCATTACTTCTAAATTAGAATGCTGTACATTATCTCTTGTCTTTTTTCTTTTTCTCCTTCTTCTTCTCCTCCTCCTCCTCCTCTTCCTCCTCCTCTTCCTCCTCCTCCTCCTCCTCCTCCTCCTCCTCCTCCTCCTCCTCCTCCTTCTTCTTCTTCTTCTACCTATATTTTTATTGATTTCAGAGAGAGGAAGTGAGAGGGAGAGAGAGATAGAAACATCAATGATGAGAGAGAATCATTGTTGGCTGCCTCCTTTGTGCCCTCTACTGGGGATCAAGCCCACAGCCTGGGAATGTGCCCCAACTGGACATTGAACTGTGATCTCCTGGTTCATGGTCCGATGCTCAAGCACTGAGCCACACCGGCCAACCTGTACATTATATCTCTATTGCCATTGCAATGGAATTCTAACTGGTACACAGGTCTTGACTCAGGAAAGTGGTCCCATTACAAGGAAGAAGAAAATGATACTAGTTGGAGTACATTATGTCTGAACCTATTAAGAAATATTAATGTTTTGAAACCAAAAAGCTATGTCCAAAGCATAACTTAAAGAATAAAAGCATAAAAAGAATAAAAGCAAGTATTTAAAGTTTTGAAGATGCACAATGATGGTAATGAAATTGGAAATTGTATGGAACAAATGAAAGTCTTCAGCAATTGTGTCTGAGCACCCATGGTGAAGCTCCATTTCAAGTATGTCACTTGTAACTGAACGACAGTTCAACGGCCTTTCTTGTGCAGAGGCTAGGCAGGCTTAGGCCTCGGTGTTGGCAGTGTGTTGAGCCCATAAGTATAATGAGATGGTCTGACTGGATAGCTCATATGGGATCAAGAGAAGAATATGGGTTAAATTGAGACTTCTTAATTTAACATGAAAGTCCTAATTTTATTTGTGTACCTGCTCTGGTAAAATTAAATTACAGTAGAGCCTTCCCCAAGATGCTATGTTAAACATGAAAATTGTTTACTATTTTTTTCCTATTTCTAGGACTTCTGTTTTTCTCTGCCTTACACATTTCTTTTAGCCCTTTAAAAATTAATGATTATATTTTTTTCTTCTGAACCCTTTTGAATTTCTAGTTAAAAATTATAGGCTTACTATATGAATATTTTCTAGGTTTCCTACCTCATTCATTTTTATTTTAACAAATGCCTATTGTGTGCCTTCCATGTGCCACACGTTATGCTTGTTGCTGAGAATCCTATCTAATAATAGACAAACGTGGTAATTAACCATACCTCCGCTACGCTTCCCATTGGCTAATCAGCAGGATATGCAAATTAATTGCCAACAAAGATGACGGGAGGCAGCCATGTAGCTGAAGTGAACATGAGGCTTGCTTGCTCCAGTGATGGAGGAAGCCAAGGTTCCCTGCCTGCCGCGGCCCAGCTCTGAGCTCCAGAAGCAACAATGTTTCAATTATAGAAGCTAAACAAACCCCAGATACCTGCTTTCAGCCGGCCACAGCCTCAGAGCTTAGAGCACCAGTGATGGCAACAGAGTTTCAATTATAGAAGCTAAACAAACCCAGATACCTGCTTTCAGCCACCACGGCCTCAGAGCTGGAGCCGGGCCTCAGAGCTCGAGCCGGCTCTCAGTTCCAGTGACAGCTATAGAAGGTAAATAAATCCAAGAATTAAAAAAAAAGAAGAAGAAGAAAAAGAGGCTGGGAGCTTCAGTCGCCTGCCAGCCTGAAAATGGCCCTCATCCCCTCACCCAGACTGGCCAGGCACCCCAGTGGGGACCCCCACCCTGAAGAGGGTGTGACCAGCTGCAAACAGCCATCATCCCCTCACCCAGGCTGGCCAGGCACCCAAGCGGGACCCCCACCCTGATCCGGGACACCCTTCAGGGCAAACCAGCCAGCCCCCACCCGTGCACCAGGCCTCTATCCTATATAGTAAAAGGGTAATATGCAAACTGACCCTAACAGCAGAAAGACTGGGAATGACTGGTCACTATGACACACACTGACCACCAGGGGGCAGACGCTCAATGCAGGAGCTGCCCTCTGGTGGTCAGGGCGCTCTCACAGGGGGGAGCTCTGCTCAGCCACAAGCCAGGCTGATGGCTGCCAGTACAGCAATGGTGGTGGGAGCCTCTCCTGCCTCCTCAGCAGCGCTAAGGATGTCTGACTGCAGCTTAGGTCTGCTCCCCGCTGGCAAGTGGACATACCCTGAGGGCTGCCGGGCTGCCAGAGGGATGTCTGACTGCCAGCTTAGGCCCAATCCCCCGGGGAGCAGGCATAAGCCAGCAAGTGGTCACCCCCGAGGGGTCCCAGACTGCGAGAGGGCACAGATTTTTGTGCACCGGGCCTCTAGTATATTAATAAATAACATTAAAAAGTGTCTGCTCATGTGGAGCATTTTAGTGGGAAGGTATATATCAGAGCTCAGAAAAGTGCCAAGGAAAGGAAAGGAACTGGTTGGGTTGGATTTGCAATTTTGGATTGGATGGACAAGGAAAGTGTGATTAAAAGGGTATATTTGAATTAATACCTAAAACAGCAAGAGAGAAGACATACAGATACATGTGAGCAGTCAGATCCAGGCTAAGGGAACAGAAAGTACAAATGGCCAATAATACACAATAAAAAAAAAAACCTCACCATATTTTGCAATAAAATTAGAAACATGTTTTCACCTATTTGTCTTCTATGCTTTATGTAATTGGAACTAATAAAAAATGAAAGAAGTTGTATTAATCATATTTAATTTTCACCATCATTTGATTCTTCAAACTGGCACATGATTTGTTCTCTAATTTACTTTTCTCTGAAATACGGAAAGATAAATTTCAACATTAAAATAATGACATTAACCTTAAATATATATTTAATCAAGAACCATTTTGAGCCCAACTGGCATGGCTGAGTGGTTGAGCATCACCCTATGAACCAGGAGGTCACAGTTTGTTTCCTAGTCAGGACATATGCTTGGGTTTCGAGCTGGATCCCCAGTGTGGGGGGCAGCCATTCAGTGATTCTCTCTCATCATTAATGTTTCTCTACCTCCCTCTCCCTTCCCTTCTGAAATCAATAAAAATCTGTTAAAAAAAAAAAGATCCATTTGAACTAATGTTGAATCCTGTGTGAGGTTGACTGAAGATGATGAAACTCACTTGAACTTTTAAAAGTCTGTGGCAACTGTTTCTTTATTTTCTCTAGAGAACTTCTTTTATTCTTTGTTCCATCTCTTTTCTCTAAAAGGTACAATTTCTGAGTAGATTTTTTTCACTATCACCATAGGTGCAGCTTTTCTGGTAAAAGCTTCAGAGATACATGTATTGATTTTCTTTCAGGCCGGGGAGAGAAAAGGTTAACGGTTTGGCCTCTCTCTGGTATAATACGTGCTTATTTTTTTTCTTTGATTTGTCATAACAAATTGTAATTTGTGGTAAGGCTTCATTGGAAGGTTTCAGGTAGATTGAAATTGAGGAGATGGTGAAGGCGTCATTACCTTTGAAAGCAAGTTAATGTTATCTCTTTGATAAAAAACAAAACTATGCATACAGTCATAATTTTAAAATGATTAATTAAAGAGAAATAAATACATTTAATATATATACACACACACATATATATATATACCATATATATACCATATATATATCCAACCCATTATTTGAATTGATATGCATATATAATTATATATTAAGTAGAATTAATCTATTTTTCTTATATATTTTGTTTCTAGAAATATTTTATCAGAATAAAATGATAAATAAGATAGCACTGTTATTGTTCTATTTTTCACAATAAAATGGGTAAAATGATAGCATTATTTTTCTTATCCTAATTTTATTATAATTTTGTATATTTTTTTTCTCATAGTTGGCTCTACATAGCAGAAAAAAGTAAGATATAGTGCTATGGTCAATTTTTTTCCCCAGCTTAATCTAATTGGAAAATTACAGCCTTCACTATAAGATATGTAGGTATTAATTGTTGGTTGCAAGACTGTGTTGATGGACTAGATTAAAGATAGGAGCTATTATACTGGGCCAGGATGGTTCAGTGGTTGAGCATAGATCTATGAACCAGAAGGTCACGGTTTGATTTCAGTTAGGGCACATACAGGGTTTGCAGGCTCATAACCTGGTGTGGGGTGTGCAAGAGGCAGCCGATCAATGATTCTCTCTCATCATTGATGTTTTATCTCTTTGTCTCTCTCCTTTCCTTTCTTCTCTGAAATCAATAAAAAATGTATTCAAAAAGAACAGGAGCTATTATCTCAATGAATTATGAATGTGGCATGGTAAAACTCCATGATCTGCTGGTGTGACTGGTAGAAGAACATCAAACTCCTTTAGCTATCATGCATGTTGAAAATGGACACATTTAGAAAATTTTAGTTAAGAAGACATTACTAATATCTGGGGTTCCACTGGTGCAAGATGACCCTTCTGTATTTACAATCTAGATTTAGCTTTCAGAAACAGATTGGACAAAGAGCAAAAAGTAGGAAATTCACATATGATGACAGAGTAAAAGTAGAAAATACATTGTCAGGATAGACTTTCACAGGGTTTCAGGAAAGGCAGGCAAGAGTACTAGATTTTGGAGGGACAACTCAACATGCCAAGTTTCAGAGTGCAGGGTAGCTCACAATATTAAAGCCAGAGGGAAAATGAAGGGACTTGAAAAATAGGGACAATAAGACTGTCTTAGTTCCTGGACAGAGGGTAAAATAGGAAGACTGTGAGAGCACAGGAAATGAAAAGGGAGGTTACAGGGATCAAGTGTCCAGAGTTGCTGCTATTGGGTACGAGTGCTTAGTATAAAGATGGAGTGGAAGGGAATTGAGAAACTTGAAACAGACTCAGGTCTAATACTGAAAAGCAAACATGTTTATTTTATATTTCGATGTTTCAAAGGCAGAATATAGAACCAATAGGTAGAAATTATAAGGAGACATATTTTAGTTTTAATTTCAAACTGATTTCCTTTATTTGATACTAAGAAAATTTAAATTAGAGACTTTACTATAGAGTAAATCCCCCATCCATAGAATTACGTGAATTGTCTGAAGTATCATTGGTTAGGTGATAGCAGCATCTGAGATTTTCCAAGGCAATTATATTTAAAAAACTTCCAAGTTGTAAAAACAACAACAAACTGTAGTGTTTTGTTGTTTATTTGTGTTGTTGTTGTTGTTGTTTTTTGGGTGGGGGGAGGACTAAGACAGAACAAGGTGAGAAATCAGAAGCTATTAGAATCTAACACAGAGAAAAGGTAGAAGGTAATACATGTGATTTAAGTGGAATGAAGGTAAATTGCACAAGGATTGGCTTAATGCTGGTTCGCAGTTTTCTGCCAGTCCCTTCAATTGTTAGAACCAGTACCTGAATGTAGGAATTACAGGCCCTTACCTGGAGTCAGGTGGCTTCACGTGAAGAGTTTTCAGAACTTCAGATTCTCAACCTTGTTAGCATGACACGAATTTTACTTGTTCTACAATTTTAATAAAGACCATTATGCTCCTGCATTAACACTGAGAAAGTTTCTCCAGGGCATCATTTATCTTAAAATTCCTTACATATTAAGAACATTGCTGCGCCTCTTGTTGTTATGTGAATAATTTTAATATCCACTTTCTCAAGGAAGTGAAAGCCAGCCTCACTCTAAATCAGTTGTTTCAGTCATTAACAAAAATGGCCACATTCATTATCATTTAAAGTTCTCTATATGTAATTAAAAATATCTTTAATTAAGCAATTCAGTGAACAATTGGGGGCATCTACATGCTTGAGGACTAGGCGTGGTAGAAGGATAAAACATAGAGAAGGCACTGGCACTGAGCAGCCTACAGGATCCTCGGGAAGAGAAACATATACAGATTATATAATAAATACCGTATTGTGGTAAGTCCTCTAAGAGTTGTTATTTGTGTTGTTTTTAATGAAAAAAGGAGAGACGATGTAGCACAGAAAGTTCCAAGGTGCAAGTAGCATTTTGCGAAGTACCTACTATTCAGGAGTTATTGACAGAATTGGAAAGAGGAGAACATTCTAGGAAAAGAAGAAAAACAGGTGTTGTCTTGAGTATGAGAATAAAGTCTTGATCCAAAAACAAGACCATTCATTCTGGTGAGAACCTTCCTAAGAATCAGATTTAGCTGCTGCGTGTAATAATTGGCAGACAGAAGGCAGATAGAGTATTATAGAATGCAAAGGATTTTATATCAAGATGTAAATATTCTTTACTGTCTTTTGTAAAACGTTTAAATAATTATGTTAATATAAAACCACATAGTCATTAGTAAGCAGAAATATAACTCTTCTCTGGAATCTTTCTTCCCACTCTCATACCCCTCCCCTCCCATTCTAACCCACTCTCAGCCAATCAGTGATAGATCTTTTTGTAAAGTATTCCTGGCTTTAAAAAGTGCATGTAAAATATATTTATTAGTATAAATAGTGCCCTTCAATCCACTGCATTGTGTAACTTTTTTTTTTGTTTAATAGTTTACCAGGAACATCTTCACATATTAGGATGATTTGTTTATATGTTCACTTTTATATTGTTGAATGATATCCATTTGTGGAAATGTACTATAATTTGATTAACCACTCTCTAATGGATACACATTGTCCTAGTTTCTAATTTTTCACTTTTACAGATGTGACTCTATCAACTACATTTCCTTTTTATTTAGTTAGGCTAATTCTTAAAACGGTGGTCTCACCACAAAAGGGTTATTGCACATTCTGAACATTGGTACATATCTTATATTTTAAACACTTTTAAAAACTTTTATAAATAAGTCCTTCTAACACAGTACATGAGTATGCCTGGGTTGCCACACCCTGGCCAAAATGGCAATAACAACCATTTGAACACTTACCAATATAATATATGAAAAGTAGCATAATTTAATATGCTCAGCCTTGGGGATATTTGATTATCAGTTAAAAATGATTTTATTTGGTTATTGATCATTTATTTTTTAAAAAATATTTTTATTGATTTCATAGAGGAAGGGAGAGGGAGAGAGTTATAGAAACTAGAAACTTGATGAGAGAGATACATTGATGGGCTACCTCCTGCATGCCCCCTAATGGGGATCTAGCCCCCAACCCAGGCATGTGCTCTTGACCAGAATCAAACCTGGGACCCTTCAGTCTGCAGGCCAATGCTCTATCCACTGAGCCAAACCAGCTAGGGCTGGTCATTGTTCATTTATATTGCTTTCATTGAGAAATGCTTTTTTATGTTTTTGCCTGTTCTAAAGGGTATTTGTTGTGAATCATTTTTTATGAAATTATAAGAGCTTCTTAAGATTAATCTATCATATATGTTGCAAATATTTTTTTCTTGGTGGAATTTAACTTTTTATTCTGTTTCATTTCCATACAAAAATTTGTGACTTTAAGTAGTCATTTTTGTCACTCATTTCACTTAGAATCAGCAAATTTGATATCCTTAGAGTTAGTACAAGATTAAAGCAATTCTGGGGAAATTTGAATATTTTGGTGAATTTTAATGCAATTAATTTGTTGAGCATATTTCTTGATCAAGAGTGTTTTGAATCACTGTGGAAACTGAGGAGAAAAAGGCTGATATTGTAAATGTCAACTGCTTGCATATTTGTCAATTCTCCATTTTATTTCAGATACATATGTACTCATTTATTTTTCTTAAAATTTACTCATTATTACTTTAAAATGGCAACTAAAATGCATCTAAGTGGGGAAAATATGAGAAATACTATAATTACCAACCAAAGAGAGAAAGCTACAGCTCTTTATAATCATAACACCATAAGATTATTCAGTTCTTTAAATTAAAACAAGAGCTCAGCACTCTTAAAATTTCTAGGTAATTAAATGGGCTCTATAGTTTGGCTACTTTGTATCTAACCTTTGATTCAGATGGTGTTTTTTAATTATATATCAGTGGGAGTTTGCAATAGCTTGGAAATTGATGAAATATTAATAATCAACAACCAAATAAATGCATATATGTCTGCTTTCAAAGAGACATAACCTGTATGCTCCTTGCATTAAAAATATTTTATTTACTTTTCTTTTGTATTTGTATTTTAAGCATGACAATACATGCTATCATTTAAAAAGTGGTTATTCCATAAGAAAAGTAGTGCACATATTATGTGGTCTTTGAGAAACCTTTGTGCAAAATGATATTTTGGCAAACTGATGTTTTGGGGGTTAAAATATATTTTCAGTAAAATAAGTGATTTATATAACATCATCCTGTGATCAGAGGGAAATAGATGAACCTCTGATTTCAAGTGAGAAACTAATGTGTCATCTACAGAATGGAGGGTGGTTAACATGCTGAAAGGATTCTCTGCGCTCCTATATGGCAGGGCATGACATTGCTGGGTATTAAAAGTCAAAATTTCACTCATATAAAGAAAATATTTTATACTACCTTAAAGCATCACCCTGGTGTGGAGAAGAGCACTGGTCACTAAAGGGATCATGCAGAAACAGTGTGGAGAGTGGAAACACAGAGATCATGTGTGGTCAAATACTAAGTTATACCTAGTTTATTGGAAGAAATATCACCTTCACCTAGTCATTTAAAATCCATTATTTATCTAGTTTTAAACAATTATAATGAAGAGTTAATTTTAAGAATACCAAACCTCTGGAAGTAAGTACAAGTATTGGTCAAGAGTAGGTGTGGTAAGAAAAGAGCAAAATTGAACACAAAAATAAAAATGGATCCTAATGATTAGTCATTTTTATTTTATTTATTATTTTTAAAATAGTCCTTATTGGCTCAACAAACCTCCCGCAGCTTCTTCCCCTGGCTGGTCAGCCCCTATCACCCCATCAGAACCTCCTGTGCCCCCCCCTCCAGGCCAGCTGCCCCCCTAATAGGAACCGGGTGAGATGCCCTGATCAGCCCCTATCGCTGGCTAGGCCCAGGGACCCCACCTGTGCATGAATTCATGCACCGGTCCTCTAGTCTACAAATAAATGGTTAAATAACTAAAAGTATGCTTATGCATTTTGATGTTATGAAGTTACACAAAAAATTAGCTAGTTCTATTTTGACTTAAAAGGGAAGGTTCACTTCAGGGTATACTTAGTGTAAAAACAAGTTGTAGAACATATTAAAAAATGTATGCATGTATCTAAATAGTGGGAATCTCTTAGAAATGGAATTTTGGAAATCTTTCTTATTCTACATTTATACATTTTTTTGTATGATGGAGATAAATTACAGACTGGTCTGCACTGGCATGGCCCCAATATAATTTAAAGATTGTTAAATGAATTTCCTGCAATTGCAAGGGACTAGTAATCTCGCTATGAGTTCTTTGAAAAGTAGATGACTGCGACTACCAGTCTAACATGTTTTTGAGGTAATTGATGCTTCAACAATGTGAGCTGTGGTAGTTGTTCCCTGAAGTTCTTCCAGTTCCCAGATTCTGAGATTCTGGAATATCGGAGTCAGATATACAAGCTGTTATGTTGAAAAAGAAATGCTTAGTTTATTAATGGGATTCCAGCTGCAATTTAGAAACATTCTTTCATTTCTTCTTCTTTACTGAATCATTCTTGCTATGCCATCACCTTTAAAGAACATCATTAGGGGGTCAATTAGGATTTCCCCTGTGACATATCTGTTTCACAGCACAACCATAAATAGGTTGATATATTTGAGTTCATCACTAAAAAAAATTGTATACTTCATCTTGTTAACTAATCAAGAAATATTTTCTACTTTGTACGTCCATGACCACAGTGGATCTAATTTCCCTTTACAATAGAAGTTTATCAGGAAAATCAGTAAAGTCCAGTGAATCAACACACACATGATAAAATGTGTACATTTATTTGTATATAAGTACATTTATCATGGGGAAACTATAGAAATAAATACACAACAATTATTTCTAACTGGGTTTGGATAATTGTTTTTGGTGGACAATTACTATAGCATATTAACCTTTAAATATGTTGACCTGTTGTTTACTTATACATTTTCCAGCATGACTGCTTCATTATTTTCTAAGTAAAAACAGAAAAAGAAAAAACTTTTTCCATCATTTCAGAATCTATTTTCTCTACAGACTGTGGGTATTTTTATACTCCTAATGCAAAACTTGTTAACAAAGCCCTAGATTTTCAAATAATTAATATTAAGAGATATTGAAAACAATAGTATTTTAAAAATGTTTTACCTGACATTTCCAGAGACTACCATGCAAAGTTATATATTAGTACACACAAAATTTTATTCTAATCTCACTGAACATTAATTCATTGACAATATTTTTCTGTGTGCACTATATCCATATATGAACCTGAATATGGTAATTTCTCATGTGGAAATGTTCTAACAAACCAAGCACTAATTATAACAAGATCAAACACTAGGACTTTACGAAAGTACTAATGATGTAAAAGGTTTTAGCCCTTTCATATATAGTTTTTCATTTGAGGGAATGTTATTTAGCAAGTATGCAATGTTATTTTTAGTTCAGAGAATTAAGAATTAATTTATGAATAATCATTAAAGGCAATTATTAACATGTATGTCTGACTTCACAGGCATAATATTGAAATGCATGCTTATTTAATCTGCTGTTTTTTATTTGCAGTCCTGCTCCTTGTACCCTCTGCCTCTCTTTGTACCTTCCTTCAGCTTTGGATATCTCTCTTCTCATTCTCTCTCTCCATCCATTTGTATTACAATGACCACATATAGTCTTATGAATCTGTGTTAACTAGGTTTAGTATTCTTTAGTATTAAAAGTATTTAATATTAATGATTAGTAATATAATTATTATAGTAATTATATTAGTATTTTATTAGTCTTTAGTATTCTTTTTGTTTTGTGTTATTTAATATTATTTTATTAATATATTTTATTGATTTCAGAGAGAAAGGGAGAGGGAGAGGAAGAGAAAACATCAATGAGAGAGAATCATTGATTTGCTGTCTTCTATATGCCCCTGCTGAGAATTGAGCCCACAAATCAGGCATGTGCCCTGATTGGGAATCTAACAGTGACCTCCTAGTTCATAGGTAGATACTCAACCACTGAGCAATACTGGCGGGGCTATTTAGTATTCTTTAATGTTGTACAATTAGTAAGAAACATAATAGCCACAGCTGTTAATTGACATTATCGTCACCATAATGTAACTTTTTAGATAAAATTTTAAAAGTTATTTGTAAAAGTTATATTTTTATCTTTTGTTTATGAATGAAAACACAGGTTAGGCATATTTTTGCTGGATTTAAATTTTCTTTATTCATTTTTGAAATAAGGTTTAAAGAGTATTCTTATACTTATGGCTTAGAAATATATAGATATACTGTGAGGAAGCACGGTACTTGGTTGGAAATTTGGTAAATAGGAAATTCCGAAAGGTTGGAACCTCCAGGGGGAGTGGGCTGAAGGCAACCATCCCTGCCTTGACTTTTCCAAACAAGTCTGAGCCCCTGAGTCTTTACTATAATCTTTATGCTTAGTCTTCAGACGTCCTTGTGTCTTCTCAAAAATGTTTACCCTGCTGATAGTATCTAATAGTTAATTTTACTTCAAGCTGTTGTTATAATAAAAGCCTAAGTAAATAGGAAACAGGGCTGTTGGTTTCTCTAGCCAGGCAGTCCCTTAGTCCTCTCTTTCATAGAAATGTGTGTCAGAGTAATCATTCATCTGTCACTTGGGGTCTGCTGGTCAATCCCAGCAATGTACTACTGCATTAGTATATATATGGCTCTGTGCTCTGAAATTTGT
Source organism: Myotis daubentonii (assembly GCF_963259705.1). NCBI lineage: Eukaryota > Metazoa > Chordata > Mammalia > Chiroptera > Vespertilionidae > Myotis > Myotis daubentonii. Next base: position 17,123,900 of record NC_081846.1, on the reverse strand, counting down.
CCACAATAGAGTCTGAATAACCCATTATTAAAGTTTTTCCTTGCAGTCAAGATATTGCTTTTAACAAAGGCCTTTTATAGGCACACAGTAAAGTATTGTACTATCAATTAGTCTATTGGCACAGATCAAATTATTTGATTAGTTATCAGAAAACATGGTCCTAGTGAATAGGAGTTAATGTGAATATCTTTTAATAGGTTAAATCATTTTGAATTGACACCTTCTACCTCCACATTCTGTATTTTTCTTGTCTTTCCAGACTTTATGCTTGTTGGTAGTCTGCCTTCCCACCACTTTTTCAAGGAGAAGTTATTCACTTCCTGATAATGCTATTAAAATATCATGCAACGTTGAATATAGCACTAATCACACTATGGTGTGATATTTAGAATTATATTCCCACATTAAACTGTGAATTCTTAAAAGTCAGTTCAGGTCTTAAGTACATTTATGTCAGGAATGAGCACCTTGCCTGCTAGGTGACAGAAATGTAATAGTTGCTTATTGAGTGGATAATTGAACTCCCTACTACTGCCCCAGACAATAAGAAATCAACATAAGGACATTTTTAGAAAAACCCAATAATCTTTATTTCATAAGCCACATAAATGGGGATTCTCATTGATGGCTCTAAGTTCACAAAAGTGGGCACTGAGAATATGTTTCATTTGTTTTGGTTTAACTAGATCAAGCAGTACTGTTTGTAATAAGTGACCCATTTTGAAGTACCCCTTTGCAAATGCAAGTTGTATATATTTCATAATTCTATTCTCAAAATAACATAAATATATTTATAAAAGGCACCTGGCTAAGTTTAAAAATATAGGCTGTAACATTTGCAAAAGCTCTATAATATTTCAATATGAAAATCCATTATTAACAAATATCTGTAATATGAATTATTGGAACAAAGTATTTCAATATAATTCCACAATTTTATAAAAAAAGTAATTGTAAGAGTGTTTATAAATTTGATGTAACTCTAGGGGAAAATGGTATTTTTATGGCCATTGGTACAAGTAAAAACAGCAACAATGTTTTATAGATAATTGGCAGGAACAATGAAATATATTAAGTTGCATTCCCCAATATATGGAATGCTAAGTGGTATATTTTTAAATAAATATTTTAGAAATCTTATTAGAATTGTATACATAACTATGAAGAATAATATTAGAAACAGGAAGAAGAAGGCAATACGCTGGAGAAAGAAATGCAAGATGACGGGTACCATGAGGAATGCTAGAAAAGTCAGAACTCTAGGAGGACCCTGGAAGACAGTGGAGGGTAGTGGACTCTCACTGAATACAACTCATTCTGAGTCATGATACTATTAGAAGTCATATCACTTCTTAAGATAATTATAACAAACAGTCCATTTGCCTCCATGGACATTTAAAGGCCAATAAAGCAAGTTTTTGTGAAAAATACTAAATTTATTAATATAATGGACATATTGATAATACTCTGCTAGAAAAAATGCCATAAGTATACTCTAACAGAATATTAAAATACCCCTTTGATACATGTTGGAGCTGAGTTTTTGTCCAATGTTGTATTTTAAGCAATGTGATTTAATTTTTGCATTATTTTACTTAACTTAGTATAAATAAACATTTATTGAAAATTCTCCTATGGGCCAAGAAATATGCTAAGTACTAGGATTACTAAAATGACAAATTGGCCTCCATAGTCTAATAAATCAAATATGCAGTGGTAGAGAAAGAGTGTAAATGAACCAAAGTGTTCCTAGGTGATAAAATGCTATAATAACGATGCAATAATTATTATTAGGATTCAAATGGGAAGTAGGAGAAGCCATGCTAGATAGGCTTAGATTTATGCTAAACTTGACAGGGATGAGAAGGCATGTAACACAGCAGGAGAAAGGCAGGATAAGCAGACATTGGGAAGAGAGGGTGAATCTATACAGGAGTAGCTTTCCTATTTTTATAACATCAGCCCTGTGCCAGCTATTCCTGTAAGATTATATATGCGTAACATCAGGCATCTGGCTTCAATGTTTATACTCTTAACCACTGTGCTAAATTGTGTTTCATTATAATATAGTGTGTTCTGGCAGAATTGAAGCCATTCTGTTGGATTGGGTCAAAGGGTTCATGTCTTGGAATGATTAAAAATCAAATGAAAAATTGTAGGGATAAGATTATAAGGGGCTTATCTTCTGTGCTGTTGATATTTAGACTATCTTAGAGGAAATGGTAAGGCATCAGACATTTTCATGTAGGGAGAAACATAATGATATTTATATTTTAGGGGGAAAAAACTGAAGACAAAGTTCTTATAAAGAGGCTGTTGCAATAGACTTTATGAGAGGTGAGGAAATTTGGAATTTAATCATGGTGAAGGTTATGCACTTGAGACATTATTTCAGAAATTGGTGAAAAGTTGAGGCAGGAAACATTGAGAAATGTCGTGGAAAGTCATCAACCATGACACTAAATAGTAATTTTAAAAGTATTCATTCATTCAGTCAATATACTCTACAATATTTAACCTAGATTATCAAACACCAACATAACCACAGTTAATAAAAATAAAAATAATAAATTAGAGCTTTTTTTAACCAAAGAACAATCAAATAGCTAAACTACAGGACATATAAATTCTATTAAAAAATAATCACTTATGAATGCTACTATTGGTTTTCAAAGATAATCCTGTACTGTTTATTCACACTTAACATGTTCAATATGTTTATCTCTGCTCTGCGACATACTCAAAAAGATTCGCAGGAACCTTTTATGTTTCATTTTGGAGGATCAGATATTAGGAAAAGCCTGTAGACCAGTGGTTAGCAAACTCATTAGTCAACAGAGCCAAATATCAACAGTACAATGATTGAAATTTATTTGAGAGCCAAATTTTTTAAACTTAAACTATATAGGTAGGTACATTTTTATTAACTTAATTAGGGTACTCCTAAGGCTTAGGAAGAGCCACACTCAAGGGGCCAAAGAGCCGCATGTGGCTGCGAGCCACAGTTTGCCGACCACTGCTGTAGACTAACCATAAAACTATATTTAGCAATATCCACTTAAGGGAACAAGAATGATTTGAGTTCACAAAACTGAAAGAGACAAACATTGTTAGAAGTTAGCAGAGCTTCATTAATTTTTTAATTCTTATTGCTGCAAATTGAAATGTTTTTTTGTGAGACTAAGAGCTACTTACTTATATTTATCTCCCTCTGTAGCTTAATGTTCCACTGCTTTCCAGGACAGACCCCAATGCTATACATAGGCACATTTCCCCCATCTCTACGCATCCCAGGTTCTCTCTTTTCTAACGAAGTCTCATCTGAAATCTGAAAGGATGGGTGTTAATCAGAGGACAGCTGCTACCCAGGATAACCCTACTATAATGTCATGGTCAAGTCTGATAACGGGAAGGAGTAATATGCATTGTGTCTCATTCCTAAGCAGATGCCATGATTGTACATAATACTTTCCTTAAAAAAAGAGTGCTAGTGATTTTGAGAGCTAAGCTGTTGAATTCTTCAGTCACAGGGATTTATTATTATGGGAAGGAATGGCACATGTGCGAAAACTGGAAAACATAATTCTAATCTGAACATTTATTATACAAAACAACAAACATAGGGGTTAATTTGTTTCACAAAGATTTAATTTAACAGTTGATTTGATAAAAGAGAGTGCTTTATAAGAACATATGTTCACTAGAGGCCCGATGCACAAAATTCTTGCACTCAGGGAAGGGGGTTCCTCAGCTGGCCTGGGGCCTCTTGCAGTCTGGGAACCCATGGGTCAATTTGCATATTAACCTTTTATGCCTGCAGGATCTACCAAAACTGGCTCTCTGAGGAGTTCCAGAGTACAAGAGAGTGAAGGCCAGGCCAAGGGACCCCACAAGTGCACAATCGAGGCCAGGGATGGACTTGAGAGGGCGGCCAGCTGAGGAGAGACCATGGGAGGGCTCCAGGGCATGTCCAGCCTGTCTCGCTCAGTCCCAATCAGCCAGACCCCAGCAGCAAGCTAACCTACTGGTTGGAGTGTCTGCCCCCTGGTGGTCAGTCCACATCATAGTGAGCAGTTGAGCAGCCTTAGCATATCATTAGCATATTACGCTTTGATTGGTTGAAGGGATGACCGGACACTTAGCATATTAGCCTCTTAGTATATCTATACACATATATACATACATACAAAAAGAGGTAATATGCAAATTAGGCCAGGACACCATAATGGATCGACCAGACAGGAGGAGGTAGCATGTGCAGCGTTGGGAGCAGGGTGGCAGGAGCCTCCGTGCACCTGCGCTGGGGGAGGGCCTGATCAGCAGCGGCCACAGCTGCTTCAAGGGTTGGAGACGGAGGCAGGGCTGGGCCTTAGTGGCCGCCGGCTGCTGCGGGGCCCAGGGAGTGAGACAGGGCCGGACTGGCAGTGGCCGCAGGGGCTGCTGCGCTGTGGGCCCAGGTCAGGACTCATGCAGGAGGCAACCAATCAATGTATCCCTCTCACATTGATGTTTCTCTTTGTCTTTCTCTCTCTCTTCCATGCTCTCTAAAAATCAATGGGTAAATATCCCGAGGCAACTCGAGGTGTGTGGCACCGTGTGATTTCAAATCATGCGCTGGGCTCCTAGTAGGATAATAAATGGCATTCTAAAGCTATGTTGGAAGTCTCACTGTTTCTGATATCATGCCTCTTTTATATGTTTTTGAATTTTAATTTTTAAAACTTATTTTAGCATTTTCTGTATTAATGTTATTCTTATTTTTATCACTTAAATCCTTGATGATGCATGCACTTATATACTTTTAAATTCTTCCCTGTGCAGATCTGTGAATTTACAGAAATTTACAATTCTTGCAAATGATTATAAGATGATTTCACTAGAGAAAAGATGAATTTCAGGCCCATTTGCCAATTTTGTGCCTGGATGGTTGTGTTTGCATAGCTGAATCAAAATCCTTAAAGCTTATATTAAAAGCAGATACAGATATGGTAACATTAACTATACTATGCTATTCCTTATCCACAGAGGACAGAATTAACAAGTAGCTGAAAAAATGTTTAGACTGAGTTGCCATTTTACACATTTCATACTTTGTGACAGTTCAGACTACTTGTATTCTTCAGATCACATTAGAATTTCAAACACTTGAAAAGCAAAATAAAAACCTTAGGTAATCTAGGTCAGTGTGTTTGTTGTCATAGTTCTGCTGACATATTTTTAAACTTATATTTGCTTTTATTACCAAGTGATTGAAGAATTTTCCAGGAAGACAAGCTTATATAATACTTTTAAGCCAGTGTACATATTAGTCGCAGAGTCAACTAATACTATTTTCCTGGCTTACTTTTTAAATATCTATGGAAGTCTGTTCATGTGCCCTTCATTATATAATTTACACTTGATTTATAGGATTGGAAATCATTTACAGTCAGTAAGTGTCAAATTCTGATCAGAGCAGTGTTCACCTTGTGAAGGGATGTTTGCTTTGATTGTCAGACCCAGCAATCTCTCAGAGGGCCTGTGCTTATACTTGTACAATAATACAATATTATAGAGCTTCGACAAAAGAATTTAGGAATCTTCAGGCATGGCTTCTTGGGTTTGTGATACTAAGCTCTAGAAAGTGTTTACTGAGGCCACCATTGCCTAGGTGTGCTTAGACAGAAAGGCCTGTTGTATTTATTATCATAGTTGAAGCCATTGAAGTAGAAATACGGAAACATGGCACTCGTTTTCTACCTGGTTATTTTGATTTTAGTATGTTTCCTCTTTAGTTTAAAACTATATTATAACATATGTCTTCCTAAAATACTTACCATATTTTTTTCTTTAACAAATATATACTGAGCATCTCTATGTTTCAGGTCCTATTCTGATTACTTAAAAAGCCAAACAAAACCCATGCTTTATTTAAAATACATGAAAGAAAACCTTTTTTTTTGACACTCTTATTTCTCTATCTGCCTCTCTCTCTCTCCCTCTCTTCCTCTCTCCCCCTCTCTCTCTTTCCCTCTCTACCTTCTTTGTCCTTCAGGTTCTCTCTCTTCCAACTTTTAACTCTCTGCCTTTTAACTTTTTTAGACATATTTAGTCAATCATAACTCTATGACATAGAGTTGAGAGCAAAGAACTGCTGACAATAAAATGATTTCAAGAATAAAAATATGAAAATTAAAAATGTAGTGTAGAGAGAGATTAAAATAATGTCAATATGTTAAAAATAAGTGAATTGTTGAATAAATGTAATTAAATACTTGTGAAGACAAAGGAAAATTACATACCTACTCTCAGATGGATTCTCTGTGGTACAGATCTTAATATTTTGATTTGATATATTCATGTTTAGAAATTTCAACTTAAATTCTGGGTCATTCATTATCTATTGCTGCAAAAGTTCAAGTTCTCTCTTAAAATGAACACTTTCTAAGTCTAATGATTGTTCTATATGCCATGTAACCAGAATCTTGAATGAAATTTTCCTGTGAGACATAGCTCTTCTTTTTTATTTTTTACACATTTTTTCACTTTAAAATACAATGTTTTTGTTTTGTTTTTATTTTCAGAGATGAAAGCAGAGGGTGAGAGAGATTGAAACACCAATGGTGAGAGAGAATCATTGATCAGCTGACTCCTGACACCCCCTACTGGGGATCGAGCCAGCAACCCAGGCATGTAACCTAACCAAGAATCAGACCCTGACCTCCTCGTCATAGGTGGACACTCAACCAGTGAGCCACACCTGCTTGGCCAGCTCTTATTTTTATTAGTGCCTTTGAATATTTGAGGAGCACCACGGACGATTAAAATTTTACTGGCTATTCATGTTTTATACTGACTAAAATACAAATAACATGTAATGTAAAATGTTAAAGGTGGAAAGAAAATAAATTGCTCTTTTTAATCAAATGACATTATCTATTCTTTATATTTAAAAAAATATTTTTGTTCGCTTTGAGAGCAGTACAAATTTAATATGATAGTTTTATTACCCTATTAGTCAACATTACAGATCCTCTGCTATAGTTTATTAGTTTTCTTATTGTTTATTGATCACAAACACTTATCCCACCTACTAAGTTGCTCCTTTTAGTTTTTTCCTTGTGTCGCCAATCCTCATAACCCATCATTTCTAGAATAATATCATTTCTTTCATTGTTTTTATAACTATTTCAATCTAAAATATAACCTTACTTCTTTCTCTCTAATTAACTTTCTTCCCAGAACTCAAATTATTTTGACTGACTGATTATGGCCCTAGTCAAATAATAGCAAGTCCTAGATAGTTTCATCACATGGATACACTATGATATAAATGAGGTAAAATGAACCCTGCACCAAACAGGTTTATAGAGAATTAATTTATATCTTCTGCAGAACCTATCATAAAGCTAACCATTTAAATGTACCATACATATTTGGTTTTAATATGAATGGCTTAGTATATTTCTAAAGATACTTCCTTCTAAATGTATATTTTGATTGTATATAATTTCCTTCTGCAATATTTAGAATATAAAATATGGTGCATATACACACACAGGAGTGTGTATGTATGTATACGTGTGTATAGCACATATATTACCTGTGATATATGAGGACAATTATCAAAACATTTCATTGTCAGTCTCTAGATAATATAGGTAAAATTTTAAAAAATATATAAAGTTGTCTTTGGGTTTTTCCTAATTCTTTTTGAAATGTTTTTTTTTTTCCCCTTTATTTCCAAAACAATATTTTTAAGGAATAATTTATTTGTTTACCACAGTATTTTTAGTGGTTATTTATTTATGCCCCGATCAGGAATCGAAACTAACCTCCTGATTCATAGGTCAGCACTCAACCACTGAGCAACACCAGCCAGACAGTGGTTATTTAAGGAACCTAATTTCATGGTAGTGTTTGGGTAGCCATGAGTATTCTTTTTTTTAAAATATTTAAATATAATTTTGAAAGATATCTATATCAGTTACATAGCAGTGAGTATGTCTATGGAAAATATAGACATTTATAATATTTACTCTCAATAAACTTCATGTGCCAGCAAGAGGACAGAAATGTGGAAAATTACAGGCTTTTTTTTAAACGTGTGAATTGCTTGCAAGTTAGAAAGCCTAGGTAATTCTTTATCTAGATGGGTAGTGCACAATAAAACCCAGGGACACTGATAATTGAGGTGACTTCATCTTGCTTCAAATCTGTTATCACATAAAAGGAGCAATCTCTTTTTAATCTAAAAGTTGACATGTATAAACTTGTTTTGTGAGTTTCTTCATGCTTGCCGAAACAAAGAAAGCAGCAATTTAAGAGCGTTGGGTTTATAAAAATCTTTTGAAGACCCTGTTGATGGAAATTAATCGGAATAATGTTGAACTATGAAGAAATAATTTGAGTAATTAAAAAGCACAACTTGAGTCAAATTATAAAGAGTGAAAGGCAATTATCTTTATTTTTTATTATTGTGTCCAACATCATTCAACCACAGTATAGTTTTCTTATTATTCATTACTGAGCTCTTTAGACTTCGTGACTTACTTTAGCAGTGGGTTTGTGGTTCCACTTACATAGGCTTCTAGAATCAAATTGATTTTTGACAAATAATTAGGACGAATGCCAAGAGTTTTATGTTTTTATGCTGTTATAGGAATGTGTGAAAGTTTAGTCATCATGTCTGCAGCTTTATTTTGTTTTACCATTGACACTATAAGTTTGAAATAAATTACTAATATGTGATATGTCTTCTACAGATGGGACAAAAAGGCAGTAGAAAAATATTGCATTTCTCATTGTTGTTAACTATTTCTGCATATTGTACATTAAAGAAGTGAGTTTTACAAAATATCACTTCTGAGTGTAAAAGCTACTAATTGCATGTGTCTGCCATTCTTACCTTCAGCTTTTACATCCAATGTAGAAATTCAATTCACAAAATGAGCCACTGTCCTGAAGTATTTCTATAATAAAACAAACAGAATATTCCCATATAAAGTTAGATATATAATTGTTTACATAACCAGAAGACATTGCTCTATAACTGTTAAATGAATCTAAAATTAATTTTGGGAAATTTTAATATTAAACTTAATCACACTTAGCATGATGTTATAAAATAGACATTTACCTGAATCATACAAAAATAATTTTATAATTTGACAAGTGTCAGATAATGTATGTGAACCAGACAGGATGGTGATCGAGTTATCTTTTAAAAATAATGGTTTCTGTATATTTGTTAACTGCATCTGTCAAAAGATTTCTTTTTCTAGAGCAAAAGATTTTAAGGGATGGGATGAGGAATATGTAAAAAAGCTTGTCCATTTTTATTTCATTTCTTGCTGAATAAGTCAATGTTTTTACACTTCTGATGATTAAAATGGAATGATTTTTAACAATACATCTGTAAGAGAGGTGGTGAGTAGCATGATAACACTAAAACATACATTGTCTATTTGGAATGGGAAAATCATAATATACCAGATTATAATAGAAAGTATATTGCTGTGGTCTATCTAACATCTATCTCAGAATTTTATTTCTTATATACAGCTAGGGTTTTGTTATAGCTAACAGTGAAAATGTTAGTCAAGGTTCTTGTGGCCAATAGGAAAAAAAAAAAAAAAAAAAAAAAAAAACAAAAAACAAAAAAAAAACCTCCTTTGAACTATGATTGTGTTAACCCTTCACTCTCAGTTTTGTTTTTTTATGTTACTCATTTAACATGGGGTAGACCCTTACTAAACTCACACAAAATGATCTAAACCAAATTCTATTAAGGACTTTTCTTTATTAGTCTCTAAAAATTTGTTTCGACTTTTAATTTCATAAACTCTGAATTTCACATTTAGGAAAGTAGGTTTATTGGCTATACTTTCATGTGATAACAGCCTTGGATATTCAAAGCAGATAACCTTAGTTATGCAATTAGTCATAATACCAGAAGAGGGAGCGGTTACTACCCCGACCCTCGGAATGACTTCTTGCTTTTCCTCTCTTGTACCTCAGCCAACTCACCTTCACTGACCATCCCTCCGTCTGCTGGTCTCTATATGACTGTGTGTTTTGTTTCTTTTTCTCTTTCCTTTTCTCTTCCTCACTTTCACCTACCCCTTTCAGTCCCTTTTCCCTAATAGCAAGGCATATGTATGCAAACCTAATTGCAGTTATGTCTATCAATGTGTGTGTGTTACATTGAGAAACACATGCACACTTTCAAACTACAGAACTATCTGCACGCTTAGGTTGGCCATGCCCTTCACTAACTGCATCTTCTCAGATCCTCCAGGTACTCACCTTCTTTCATAGGCAGGTGGCAGATTACCATGCACTTTAATCCTACAGTAATGAATACATGCATTTTCTCTTAGAGGAGTGTTCAGAAGCTTCAAATTCCCTCTTTTTAGATAATAAATTTGCCACTTGAGCTACTTATAATGTGTAAAACATACTTGCCTTTGTAAAAGATTTTACCCAAGTAAAACAGTTTCAGGTAGATTAATTGTATTACTATTTGGTAAGTCATGTATTTGAAAATATGATTTTATCTACTTTCTCAGATTATGCTGAAGCTTATAAAATTGCCCTTTGTTTTTATTCCAAGTTAGATTTTCTGTTTTTCTTTTTGTTCTTTTTAAATTATTTTATTAAAATTCAGAAACTATGTGAAAGAAAAGCTAGAGGAGAGGAGAGGGAAAAAGTAAGTTTCACGTTATTCTCTGAGGAGGTTATGCCATATAAAATGCATTTTAGTGCTGCCGCTTTTATTCTGCTATGAGGAGATTGTAGGGTGAGAAAGTTTTTAGGAGCAGAAACATAGGCTAAATACACAGATTAAAAGGGTTCTTTAGCCCAACCAGTGGGGCTCAGTGGTTGAGCATTGACCTAGGAATCAGGAAGTCACTGACATATCCTAGATTATGGGCTCCCCAGTAGAGGTCATGCAAGAGGCAGCCAATCGATGATTCTCTCTCATAATTGAAGATTCTAACTCTTTCTCTCCCTCCCCCTTCCTCTTTGAAATCAATAAAAATATATTAAAAAAATAGCCCTACCCAGTTTGGCTAAGTAGATAAAACATCGGCCTAAAGACTGAAGAATCCTGGGTTTGATTCTGGTCATGGGGACATACCTCAGTTGCAGGCTCAATCCTCATCCCTGGTCAGGGCATATGCAGGAGGCAACAATAATAGATGTGTCTCTGTCACATCAGTGTTTCTCTCTGTGTGTCTCTCCTCCTCCCTTCCACTCTCTCTAAAAATCAATGGAAAAATATCCTCAGACAAGGATTATCAACAACAACAAAAAATCATAAACATAAAAGGGTTCTTTATAGGAACACTTCCCAGAATCCAGAACTTTCTAATATGTATAATAGTAGAATTATATGACTGAAGTTGTCACTGTAGAATAAAGCCCTTGTCCTAAAATAGATAGAGAATAGACTCCTAATTAAAAGGAAGGCAATGTAAACTTCTCACTTTGAACCTATCAACCTATTGCAGGATTACGGGTAAATAAAGGGGGAAAAGAGCAAAATGTGTTGGTGATTCAGTCTTTTTCAAACAACTATGTGAAGATCTAGTTTGCATTTTCAGCCCCAAACTATATACATATTAGAAAACTCTGGAGTCTCAGAGGCTGGTCTACTTAAATTGTGGACCAGTAGTTTTATTGCTAGCTTTACTCAGTGGCCAGATAAGTTTCTATTGAATGAGTACAAAAAGCATTTTTACATAAATGTTAAAGGCACGCTTTAAAATTAAATACCCATTGCACTTTGAAGTTACTTATTACATGTTCTTACAAGCTAATATCTTTTTAAAGTATTATACTTTGTAAAACAGTGTATAATAACAGAAAACACGAGAATTCTCGTCACCCGTCCGCAATGTGTTAATACTACCCTTTATATCACCGTGTCTCCTCAAGAAGAGGAAAGCATGTCGGTAGAAGGGAAGCAGAAACTGACATTACCAGACCCACAGTAACTGTGGTGACAGGACTGTGAGGCCAGCAGCAGAGGCATTAAGAATTTAGGAAGTTAACAAGGTTTGCCAGTGGGGTGGTCTCTTTTTTTATTTTAGTTTATTTATTTTTATGCGGTATGTCTCTAAATTCTAGTCCCCAGTAGCAGCACCAGAGAGGGAACCATGCAACTCACTTCTCCTTAGATAGCACTGAGCTAAGAAAAGCATAACCTCTTGCAGGAAATAGTAGGATCTTAAAACAGAGTAAAATATATATTTTTTCATTTGTTTAGACAAACTAATGCCCATTGAAGTGTAGCTAGGGCAGTTAGTGATGGCAGTGACAAAAAGGGTTGGCTACTGCACTATGTGCTGGTGTCGGCTAGAGATCATTGTTACTGAACTCTCCCCATCAGATGTGATGTTAAAGATTTTATGTAGGTCAGTGTCAGTATGGATTCAGGATAATATCTATCATCTTCTCTCTGTTAAAATATATAATAATGTCCTTTGGTCATTAAGAGAAAGTTTAAATATATTTTTCATTTGCTCTCCTTTGACTAAAGTCAGATTTTTCCCATGGCTTGAGCATGAGGTGATACATGGAAAAGAAAGGTTTTGGATGATTAATCTGCTAGTAATGGATGGAAATCTGAGATATTGGAAGCATTCAAGACCCACAAGAAACTGACATAGAGAGATGGGGGCCGAGACTAGAGTGGAAGCAGTGGAAACTGAATGGAAGTTATAGATAATGGGAGGAATAAAATAATGCATGTTGAGTCGTATTCATGGTTTCAGTTCTCTTCTGTGACTATTTTGCAAAATATCCGTATAGCAGAGAATATCAACACAGACCTTATGGAGCTTAACACAAGCATCAACCAAGGTAGATATTTTTCAGGGTTTCATAACAGTAAAATGTAGAATGCTTAGCCTTTGGTCATCTAATTTTTGCTTTTGATAAAAAGTAAAAGCTTTTGAGAAATGATTTTTTAAGAAACTGGTCTTGAAATTGCTGCATTTTCCTCACGTTGTGCATGTACTTCATGTTTACTTTTTCATCCATCCTGTCTCACAATAAGATCAACGACATCTTGAAAGCAAGGACCATTTTATGCCCTTTTTAGTCCCAAGTTATACTATGTGATTTTGATAAATATGATCATGCACAAGGTTCAGTCTCACAGTAACCATGTTATTCAACTCATATGCATTTGTTATTTATCAAATTTTAGAACGTGGTAAATCTTTTAAATATAAACATGAAAAAAGGCAACAGCTTCTAGTTTAGCAAAGGAGAAAGCTATAATGGATTCCAAATAATTGGACCATATTACTTTGACCCAGTAGATATTTTGCTCCTTCTATGTTGACCTAGTACAGCTTTTTAAATTATTTTCTCATTTGAACTGCATGAAGGAAATTTAATTTCTGAACATACTTTTGACATACATATTTTTTCATTGTTTTTACCAAATTTATTTTATTGGCTAAATAATTTCTTTGTAGATCTTAAGGTAATGATTTGCTCCATTAGTTAATATTATCGGATGCATTTCCTCATTTGTGAATTTTTTTTACAGCCTTTATTTCTTACTGAGTTCCATTCTTTCGGGTCAAATTCCGTATATTCTCTGTCAATTTATTTTTACATTTTTCTATATTATTTGTTGAGTGAGAAAGGCAGCAGGAGAGAGAGAGAGAGAGATTGATTTATTGTTTTGTGCATTCATTGGTTGATTCTTGTATGTGCCCTGAACGGGAATCAAACCAGCAATCTTGGTGTACCAGGATGATGCTCTAACCAGCTGAGCCATGCTCTGTTAATTTTTATTCAAAACAAAACTTTCGTATTCCATTTTAAGTGTTATTAATTTTGTTTTAGGCAAGTTAATTCTAAAAGAAATAATTTATTTTAAATATCGAGTCTCTGAAACAGTTTAAGATGAGCTGCAGTTCTGTAACTGTAGTGAATAATAGGCAGAGCAGGGTCAAAGCAGCCTTAGAGTCAGATGGCAAGGTCCAAGTGGCCTGCCTTAAACCTGACAGACATAATTGTGAACACATCAGAATCTGAACCCTTCAGCATCTTAGCAACTGCTTATTGTTATTTATATTTAGATAACCCGCAGCTCTAAGAAAAAGAAAAAATAATTTTAGGTAGTGCTGTCCTTCCTGTTTGTGAAGAATATTGAACTCTTGATCAAAGAGCTATGAACTGGCCCGTATAAATATTAAGTCATGTCATTCTTCCAACACTATATTCTTTCTACCATTCATCCATGGCAACTCTGTAATCTAAAATGACCATTGCTGGTAACAATCAACTCATTGATAAGTCTTCTCTAGTTACTCCAAGCAGATGTCCTTTCTGATTTCTGAATGCCTGTAGAAAGCACTACTTCCTTCATATATTATTTAGTTTCTGTGTTTATCTTTAATAATTTTTCTCTTCTGCTTGCTTGTATGTTAATGGAAAGTACGACTAAACCTTATTCTTGATGGTGTCCTCTGTAAACCTTGGTGCATTTTGAATAAATATTTTGATTACTGCTTAGTTGGAGAATAAGTGAATATGAATTTACACTGGAAGAGCTAGAAAACCCAGCTTCAATATGTAGCAAAATCTCAGCACACAGAGTTAAACAAAGCAATTTTGTCATTCCCATAGGATAATTGCTAATATAACAAGTTGCTGCTTACGACTGTAGCTTAAATGGGAAGAAAAAGTCATTAAAAACTGGAAACTATTGGTAAATAAATACATAATTCTATGGGAACTGTGATGGAAGCTTAAAGTTTAGATGAAAGAGAGAAATGTTAGTAACATGAATATCATGACTGCAGGCAAGACCTGTGAGACAAGTTGGTCAACTCTGGATATATTATTGAACAACATAATAAGAGCTTAATGAATAGGCTGAGATCCATGGAGAAACTTTTATTAGACTATTTTATGGCTTTGCCTGGCAGTCATTCTTAAAAACAATATGTGCTATTTGTACATAAACCACTATTCTTACCTTGTTTATACTTGTACTTTGCTATGCCGTAAGATAGTATATTTGGGGTTTTCTTCTTTGGAATGCCAGTGTAGAATGATGACCTTAATAAAAATGTCATTTGAGACTATGTGTGTTTTTATATTTGTAAATAAGATCTTAGTAACTTTGCATATTGATAATAAAAAAGTAAAATGAAATTTTGTTGTTTTTTTAAAGGGAACATAAAAATAATGACTTAGCTGCTGTACACTTTTAAAACAATAAGTAACTTTAAATATGTCTAAAAAGGAACATTTAGACGATTGAAGAGCTAGCTAGCACCATATGCCTATTTTAAAAGAATATTGCTCAAGATCTATGTCAACTTCGATAATTAAGCATTGGATAAAAATGTAATTATTCTTTATTGTCACTATAATAATTCAATACTTGCATTATTTCATTGAAATTGTTTTCATCCATTGTAATAAAGAGTGGAAATTTTATTTCAAACTTTGAATTATACACAATAATAGTGCAAATTCCTCTGCAGTTCATTATAAATATGGTGACCATATGTTCCAGTTTGCCTGGAATACTCCCATCTGTTTTTCCAAAGTTAGTTATTAATATGTAGTTTCACTATCAAAATTGTCCTGGATTGGGTAATAAAAATATGTATATACATTTATAAAGCATAAATAACTACTCACAAAATTTTCCATGCTGAAATGTTTAGGGAGAAAATATGTTGACCATATTCTTCAGAGAAAAAGATAACTACACTTATTGCTTACACATCCCCAGTGAGTTTATTCTTCAGAGAAAAAGATAACTATACTTATTGCTTACATATCACCAGTGAGTTTTCCATAGTCTAAGAATGATCAGGGATGTTTAGAAATAGATGAATGTGAGAATTAGTAGGTTAAGCAGAAAATTGGAACCATTATCTGCAGAGAAAAATCATTTTGTATGTGGTTTGCTCAATGCCATACCAATCACTTCTTTGGAAGTCAATTTAAGTTCTATAAAGACTAAAGGTTGACATTGTCAAGTTAAGCTGAGCATCTACTTATAGCATGCCAGCTGATAAATTACTGATTTACCTTAACACATTTCTATTTGTTACCTATGTAGTAGTCTTTACTGCCCCTCATGTTTGGAATCTCTGGAAAGAGTTTAGAGCAAGGGTCCTCAAACTACAGCCCGCGGACCACATGCAAATACAAATATTGTATTTGTTCCCATTTTGTTTTTTTACTTCAAAATAAGATATATGCAGTGTGTATAGGAATTTTTTCATAGTTCTTTTTAAACTATAGCCTGGCCCTCCAACAGTCTGAGGGACAGTGAACTGGCCCCCTGTTTAAAAAGTTTGAGGACCCCTGGTTTAGAGAATATACTACATTATGCTGGGTAACTTGGATTCTTGCTTGCAAACTTTTATGTGCCAGAATGACCAATGCATTATTGCAATACTTAAAACTTTGACCAGCTTCATGATTGCTCTCTTTTCATTCACCTCTGGACCAACCTCGAAGCAGAGGAATGATAAGCAAGGACACAAACTAATAGATATTGCTCCCTAAATGCTTTCCATTTCCTAAGGAGACACTCCCACAGTCAGGTGCTCCGTGTATCCTGCAGAGACTTGAGAATCCTACAAGGTGGGAAAGCAATGGGCTTGTGGCATGTTACACCCTTGGCTAGATTAAAGCCCAGGACAAGATTCACGGTTCAATTCAAATCTCCATATAAAGTAGAATTCTTGTCCCACCATGCTACTTGCAGACTATTTCATTCTATTTCTTCCTATTACCTTGGCTGCACCATGCCAGGCCTTGGCCCATCTGCACATGACACAGCGTGATACACCCTCTCCACACAGAAATGGATCCACGTTAGCCAGACACAGGTTTTTAAATGTTTTGCTTGTTGTTCCTATTATCAGGGAGACACCATCCCAATCTTTATGGTTCAAAATACCTCATGATAAATAGGTCCAGACAGAGAATTAAGTTCAGGGTACAAACTGACATTAGAAGGCAGCATTCATCTGGAAAATAAGAGCATGGCCTCTTAAGTCGTACAGCCTGGTTTTGAAACCCAGCTCTGTCCCTTACTTGCCAAGTGACCTGGACCAAGGTACATAACCTCTCTAGTTCTTAGTTTTCTCACCTGTAACATGGGTATTGTAATAACCATGTGCATATAAGTTAGATTGATGGGACGTAGGTGAGGCAAGTTTATAATACACGCTGAACAAAATCATCATGTTATTATGAAGACTTAAAAGAAATACATGTTAAGCCTGGCACATAGGATGACCTCAGAAGCTGAGAGCTGTCACTAGCAGTCACAGCAGCCTTTGTAGTGTGGTAGTGTCTTCATCTGTGGCAGTTTCCTAGCTTGTAGAGAAGGTACAGGCAGTTGGGCATAGAGCCAATTGAAACGTCAGCTCTCCTTGGTAGTCCCTTTAGTGTCTTCATATGGGCCCAGTTGGGAGCATGATAAATGGAAACCGAATTAATGATACATAATAGATTTTAGCATTATTACAATAAGTGCTTGACTACTATGTAAAGGATTATGATAATACATCAACCAATTGTTTCTGTTTTCATCTAATGGGGAAAAATTAGAATTGAAAAAGGTTTTGATTTGTTTTTTCATTGCAGAAGCTCATTTTGGGAAGAAAAATAGGGCAAACTGGCTTAATACATAATTGGGAGATTTAACAAAAAAATTGCAACCAATCCATTAAATAGTAACCAAAGCTTATGGTTTTAGAGCATCTGCATCTTTGAGTCTGTTTCCCTTACTCCAAGGATGGCATTTGTCAGGGGAAATCCCTGAACTCTCTCACTGCTTCACTTAGCTTCCATATGTCTTACAAAACTCCAACCACCACGGTGTTACAGCTAGGGTACAGCCTTAACAGAAGCACCCAGCTGTTTCAAATCATGCTGTTTTGGACAGCTCTTTATTTCAAAGCTATTGTTACAGTTGAATGCCATTAGATGTGAAATAGAAAATAAGGAGAAATATAACCAAGATGGTTTTTTAAAAAAGAAAACTTGTAGGGCTATCCTGATTGCATGAAGAAACCAGCTTTTCCTTTTCACTCCGAAAATACGGAACTTGGGACAGGCTATTATTTTCCCATTTAAATTGTCACAAGTGTTTAATTCCGTTGAGGAGGTGTGGAGGAGGATATACACTAGACATGTAAAACAGGATAACGGATCCAGTCCCTACTGTTTGAAGGTGTAACTTCTGAATTCCAGGTGATCAAATTATCCGGTCAATTGCACAACAGGATTTCAGGAAGAAGTCTGGTTTGAACTTTTTTCATTGAAATAAGAGTAATATTTCTTCAGCTCATTTTTCATAGCGATCTCTATTTTTAATATTTAGCAGAGAGGACATTAGCCTAGGGATCAGATGGTTTACAGAGTGGAAAAATATTGCTTTATAATAAAAGGAGGATATTGAATAAAGCCCAGATTTAATACCCAGCCTAACAGAACACTCTGATGAATGTAATTGCATTTTAAGCACTCTGATTAAATTTTTTGATCCATATTGCATTTGTTTTGCTTGTGAATCTTTTATGAAAAAAAAGTGTCTGGAGATTAAAGGATTAGTGAGTTTTTTAAGAAGCAGGACAGCTGCTAAAGCATTTGAATATTCTACTTAAAGATGGTTGGAAAGCTGCACTAATCTCAGCCTTTACAGTGAGTGATATGGCTAAAACTAGTGCAGTTAGAGGGAAATGCCCTGAGGAGAAGTCATTTCTATAGTGGACAGCATGAATGATAAATGATATTCACTATAAATGGGGGAGAAAAAACTAAACAGTGTTGTAATTGAAAAAGCATTTATTGCCTGTGCTGATTTGTTAGGAATACTTCACCTCCCTTTTCATCTCTTAGGCTAATTGACAATTCAGGGAATGCATAAAGATTAAGAAATAATTTGCATGCTCTCAAATTCTAAGTGTCATTCATGTCCTTTGATAACCAGACAACAAAAGGGATAATAAAGCATCACAGCCATTTTACCTTGGAAGAGGAGAGGCTTATGTCACTTTGACAAAACGCAGGTAAAATAGGACAAGTTTGCAATAGATCGGTTTGGTCGGTACAATATTCAACTTTTTAAACAACTAGCCCATCACAAAATATAGGGAGTCTCCTTTTTAGTTCAGAAAAGTATTTCTCAATCTTTTATAAAAGTTGAATGGGCTAAAGTCAAATGGAGATGCTCTCTCACAAGGAGCTAAGAATGATGCATGTTTCTTAAATCCCTAACCCTGGTCCACACAGGCCCTGCAACCTATGATCGAGGTAATCTAGTGACATGATGAGAGCTTTACAGATTCTCTGAGAGGGATGAGGCCACTGGTAGCCAGGTGAGCTGGCTGCTGGCACCCACAAGGGTGATGGGGGAAACAAAGGCTTTTTAAATTTCCCCTTTGGAAATGGTACTCAGCCAGTTCTCTATGTGTTAATGACCTCCTGTGGGGTTTTACTCACCTAAGAAGGCTTTACTGAACAGAGAAGTGCTATACCTGTGGTTCTTCACCTTGGCTCCTCATTAAAATAATCTAGGGAAGAGTTGCACAGATTCTGATGGGAGGGATTTTTTAAGGGGGAAGGTAATGGGGTCAGGGAGAAAAAGAAATGGGAGGATTCTGATTTAATTTGTCTGGGATGTTGGTATTTTTGAGAACAAATGCTTTAGCTTCCTCAGGAGCTGGTGTGCAGCAGAAGTTTGGGGAAATTTTTCACTTGATGCTCAGAAGGAGGGAATGGGCTGGACATGAGAACAGAGCCCATGGCCAGCGAGGAGGATACTGATGGCGTTTCATTCAGTTCAGAGCAGCGTGCCTACCTAGGCCACTGGAGTATTTCCCAAGAACAGCATCATTGCCTCTAGAATAGCACTCCTTTCTCCCAGTGCAGTGCCCTTCCCTTGGCCATACCATGCCTCAGATCACATTGCTGGAGGACCCCGACAGAGTAATTGCACTCTGTGAAAGTGGGCGGGGTGTTCATTATATCCATGGTTCATTAGGTTCTATATAGGCTTATGACTTCAATAGATTGTATTTGGAGTTCAGTGTCTATCAGGAATACTGAAGTATTGAAATACTACAGTAACATACCACTCATTATTGCGAATGCAAACAAACTGAACAATCAACAATAGAAATATGGGAAATTATTTGTTATTTTATAAAAGAGCCCTCAGGTTCTTAAGAGTTTTGAAGTATCTAGCCTACTGATATTTTGTAGAGTGATAAAGCCTATCCCTCAGCAATATACCCAGAAATATACATACAAATTCAGACCCTTGGATTAAGACTTACTTCTTCAATGGGAGAGAAATAAAGCTCTAGATCAAGGGATGAAGCTCTGATACTTATTAGATTTGGAGTATTTAGGAAATCAATTAACTACCATTAAATTAATTTATTCATTTAATATTATTTTTAAATGAACAACATATTTAAATGGTTATTAAGATAAATGAGAAAAATATGTACTACGATGTAAATACTATCCAAACAGTATTTAGTAATAAAAACATTAGTGTTTCTATTGTCAGGCTAAAATAGGACTTGAAACTGCCAGGGCTATGTTCAGGGATTTTACTTGAAAAAATACAACACTCAGTGTGAGGCACTATAGTTTCAATAAACAAAACATTGGCTTTGGTGATAGACTGATTCTAACCCTACTTCAGACTCCTTTTCTCTGTGGAAAGTTAGCAATTCATGAGTCTCATTTTCTTCATTTGTGAAACCATCATCATTAATTTAAATACTATTATTAAGACATTTACATGTCTCCTTAGAAATGTTGTTAACCCTGCTTAGGTTTCACATGACCCACATTTATCAAGTACCAGGGAAATGCACTATAGAATTACAGATGGGGCATGTTCACCTCAATATTTATACAGAACAAATAGCCTTTTCTTAGTAAGTAAAAAAATTGAAGCATATTAAAGATAATATTTATGCTATTCAAGACTTCACATGGCATTAAAAATAAAAGTAGATAAAACTAAACTAAATAACAAGCATCAAACTAGCACAGAGATAAACATTTTTTAAAAAATGTATTTGCTGCCATCCAATAACATTTAGAAGCATAGCCATTTTTTAAATTTTCTCTTTAACATTTCATAAGGCAATATTTTTTAAATATGTTTTCATTGATTTTTTTAAAGAGAAGGGAAGGGAGAGGAATAGAGAGATAGAAACATTGATGAGAGAGAAACATTGATCAGGGATAGAGCCTTCAACCCAGGCATGTGCCTTGACCAGGAATGGAACTGGTGACCTCCTTGTTCATGGTTCAATGCTCAATCACTGAGCCACACAAGCCAGGTGAGATAATTTTTAAAAAAAATTAAATACTGATCTCTCTTTATGGATGGTATAGGATTGCCTGTGAGTCATTATGCAAAACTGTCATGCTTTGAAGCTGGGTGTGTGTGTGTGTGTGTGTGTGTGTGTGTTTATGTCTCTATAAGTATAGCTAAAGAGAGTTATAGTACTACTCTACTTATTTAGACTAATATATTTAGGAATGCATCTAAAATTTCTAGGGGAATAAAGATAGTGAAGGTCAGGAATAAAATATGAAAATAGAGTTACATTATTAAAAACATATTCAAAATTGCATCATAGAGAAGAGTAATGTTAACTACTCCATGATAGTGTTTTCATATATATGAATCCTTGTTATAATCATAACATATTCCATTGTTATTGTTGTAAAAGTCAGTTTTGATTATGATAACTATTAATGTTGTAATAGCTCAATAGTCATTAAAGTCACTCAGAGAGGTGCCCCCTTCTGTAAACAAAAGACTGGTGCACTGGAAACCAGTACAAGTGTCATTTGCTTAAACATGGTAACAACTTATTTAGTTTTCCTGTATTGAATTTTATTTTTTGAGAAGATAATTATCTGAAATTTTTCACTTAAAGTAAATTATATTATTTCAATTTCTTAATGTTCATATTTGTATCAAATTTGGCCATGTGTATTTGAATCATATTCTTTATTATAATGGAATTGACCAATCTAAGCAAATATTGGGGTGTGCCATTATGGAAAATAGAAAAAACAAAATGTATTACTTAACATTGTTAAAATGTCTAATTGGTCAAAGGCAGTTGGCCAGTTGCTCACTTGAATAATGATCTCCAAACTTTAAATAGGACTCGCCATTGTTAAGAAGTTATGGTATTTTCTTTTCTTTTTTTGTAAATTACATAAAAGTGCACTTCTATTATTCACTAAAATTCCAAGCACAACACCTTGCTGAGACAAAGTTTATCATTAATGGTAGTGGACATAAATCCATATTGCATAGTCTGCTTCATATTGTTGTATTTTTTGCCAACTACATGTCAGATCTGATTAGATCATCATGGTTTCTACTGTATAATGTGGTTAAGAACTTGCATGGAGGAAGTACCAGCTCAGCCACTGTTACTGTTTTCCTGCACTTGCCTTATTAATGTTTTCCTCCAGAGTTTTGAAGAAACTTTGAAAAGTCATTGTACTTTTCATGAGAGTTAGTATAATTAAACCTAGGTAATATAATTTATGAACTTCCTTAGGCAGGCTCATGCATGAAAACTACAGCAAGTAGAAATATGCTGAAAACAAACAAAGGGTGAGGCAGAGCTTCCTTGCCATCGTCTACTCTCTGCAGCTTCAACTTTCCCCTTGGGATTCCTCCGCAATCTGTAGACTCAGGACTTTGTCACAGCTAATGAGTAGGGGCCCAGCATCAGTCCACACGTTATGTATTATTAGCAAAGCTTGGTTTTATTTCTGCTTATTTTTGCTGAAATAATAAATAAAAATAGAACTTCTAATACTTTATTTCTTTAACCCAAAGGATACCGTGTGCACACTCAGGAGTGCATACAACACCCCCGCCTCCTTTTTTTGAGACCGTTACTCTAGAGACCTACATAGACTATGAATGTAAAACATTAGCATTCGGTTCAGTAGTACTTAGATCAACACAGTTTTTTTCATTTACACTAGTGTGTTAAGCATTTTACTTTTTGTACCAATGCATAGAAATGTCTCAATATATTTAGAGAGAGATTTGAATTATCAGAACTTTATATCAATGCTTTTGTTGCAGAACAAAGTCAAAGACATACAGTTGTTAATTTTATTGTTATGAGGATGGTGATGATGAATGATGATGACCCATGACTTTCATTTTGTGGTATGGATGTACATTCTACGATGAAAATATAAGCATCTGGAAAAATCTAGTTAAGAATTGTTTTGGGAAGCAGCCAGAATATATTTTGAATCTGGTTACCTTAATGCTTACAATACAGTGTGTTCTGTATTCATCATATAAGTGCTATATATCCCCTAAAGGTTGAGCTTTATTTCTTATAAAACCTTGCATATCTGTTCTCTACGAAAAGCTACTTTTTAAGTGAACTACAACTCAAGGCACAGAGAAGATATATGAGAGTAAAGGGTAACAATTAAATTTTCTTTTTAAAATAATCTTTCCATATCTTGCCTTTGATTGTGGCGATGCATTATGTAAAAAGCCATCTTATACTCCAGTACAAAGAGGCGGTCCATAGGTGTATTAAGCACTAAGAATGTACACACAGTAAAATTACCTTGGCTTATTCAGTTGGTAAATCATTTTTGCTTTTCTTTTTCCTTGCTGTAAGCAAATTTCACAGTAGAATGCTTAGAAAATAGCTTTTCCTTGGGTGAAAAATCAGAGTTCACTAGTTTCAGTTCTATCAACATCTCTGAAGGTGATACAGTTTACACTATACCTTAAACAGGAAATAATCTTCAGTGCAGTTATCTCCAAATCAAAGTCTCACTGGTGTATTTCTGGAACTATTTTTTAATTTATATTATATTTTCAAGCAATACATTTTTAATTGAGTTTTATAACATTATTAAATATTGTTTACATGTGATGCAATGCTAATTGTATACATAATAAAAAATGTTTGGGTATGGTTCTTATACATTTTTTAAAATTAATCTTTATTGTTGAGATTATTATAGATGTCCCTCTTTTTTCCCTCCATAGCTCCCCTCCACCCAATTCCCACCCCAACCCAGGCCCTCGCCATCCAACTCTCTGAGTCCATAGTAATGCATACATTCATATAAGATATTTGTCTAATCTCTTCCTATACTCCCCAACTCCCTCTTCCCTCAGAATTGTCAGTCTGTTCCATTTCCATGCCCCTGATTCTATTCCATTCATCAGTTTATTCTGTTCATCATATTTTTTTATTCGAGTTTTAGATTCAATTGTTGCTAGATATGTATTAGTTGCCACTTTGTTGTTCATATATTTTATCTTTACCTTTTTCTTCTTCTTCCTCTTCTTAAAGAATACACTTCAGCATTTCACATAATACTGGTTTGATGGTGATGAACTCCTTTAGCTTTTTCTTGTCTGTGAAGCTCTTTATCTAATCTTCAGTTCTAAGTGATAGCTTTGCTGGGTAGAGTAATCTTGGTTGTAGGTTCTTGCTATTCATCACTTTGAATATTTCATTCCACTCACTTCTGGCCTGCATAGTTTCTGTTGAGAAATCAGCAGACAGTCATATGGGTACTCCCTTGTAGGTAACTAACTGTCTTTCTCTTGTTGCTTTTAAGATTCTCTCTTTGTTTTTTGCTCTTGGCATTTTAATTATGATGTGTCTTGGTGTGGTTCTCTTTGGGTTCCTCTTGTGTGGAGTTCTCTTTGCTTCCTAGACTTATAAATCTATTTCTTTCACCAGGTAGGGGAAGTTTTCTGTCATTATTTCCTCAAATAGGTTTTTAATATCTTGCTCTCTCTCTTCCTCTGGCACCCCCATAATTCAGATGTTGGTATGCTTAAAGTTGTCCCTGAGGCTCCTTATACTATCTTAATATTTTTGGATTATTTTTTCTTTTTTCTCTTCTGGTTGGGTGTTTTTGCTTCCTCATATTTCAAATATTATTCTTTATTTTACTCAGTGTATGCTGAATTTCTGACTAGTCCCTTTTCAATTTTTTTTGTATTCTCACTAAGATCCTTGAAAGTCTCACTAAGTTCCTTGGACTCTATATCCAGTAGTTTGCTTTCTGCCATTTCTTTCATTTGTGACATGTTTCTTTGTCTCTGCATTTTGGCTGCTTTCCTGTGTTTGTTTCTATGTATTGGGTAGCTTCTAAGTCTCCTTGAGTTGATAGAGTGGCCTTGTGTAGTAGGTGTCCTATAGGGCCCAGTGGCTCAGCCTCCACAATCACCTGAGGTGGACAATTTTGGTGCATTCCTTGTGGGCTCTGTGCACAGTTTTATTGTAGTTGAGCCTTGATTGCTGTTGGTGTCACTGAGAGGAATTGACCTCCAGGCCAATTGGATCTGGGGACCAGCTGCAACTACAGTGAGAGAGCTGCTGTGCAGGAGACACCTTTATGGATCAGGACTTGCTTCAGTGGGGCTTTAGTGCTCACTGAGTCTGTCCCTTGAGTGTGTTGCTTATGAATGTGAAGAGTTGTAATCTGGTATGATCTCACACTGACCACGGGGTACATTGGCTCTTGGGTCTTCAACGAATGCAAAGTCAGCCACTGCCTGGGGCCAGTCAGCAGGAGCTACAGAGAGATCTGCAGATTCCTTCTTTTTGTATTGGCTTTGGAAATGCCCAGACGAGGCCCAGCTATGAAGCAAGGCAGGTTGGTGCTTGTGCCTGGCATTTTATTGATAGGTTTGGGGTTCCCTGACCCAGCTGCAGCTTGTTTGATAGGTTTTTAGCCTGAGAAAGGACAGGCCATTCATATGCAAAAGCTGTTGCACACAGCTTGGGTGGGGTTGTAAATTAGGTGGGGTAGGGTCTCAAGGAATCACTAGGCAGAGCAAACCGAGATGCTGCCAGTCAGCCCTGTGCCTGGGGAGGTCCCAGCATGGAAACAATGATCCCTGTGAGCACCTCCATCTGGGAGAAAGCTACCCCTAAGTTCCTTCCCCGATGCCAGATAGTCCAGTTTCTCCCTGTATGTGTCTGGGTCCCCAGAGCCTTGCCCTGGTGCTGGAGCTCAAAGGGTGTGGGAGCTTGTAAATTCAGTTCATGGTGCCGGAATTTTAAGAAGAGCAGCTGGGTCTCCAGTAGCATGTGTGTCACTCAGCCCCAATCCACACTTGTTTTTTTAGCCCATAGTTCTTACTGCCCAATGAGACTTCTTTTCCCAGCTCTGGGACCCTGGGCTGGGCATCTGTTGTGAGGCTGGGACCCCTTGCTCCTCCAGGTGGCTTCTGCAGAGGCAATCTCCCTCCCAATTAAAAAAGCGGCACACATGGGTGCTGGGACAGCCCGTTCTGCACCTCCTTACCTCCTACCAGTCTGAGTGTGCTTTCTTCTTTACTTGTCCAGTTGTAGGACTTCCATTCATCCAGCTTTCCAGCAGTTCTGGATAATGGTTGTTCTGTATTTTAGATGTAATTTTGATGTGGTTGTGGGAGGTAGTGAGTACAGGCGTTTACCTATGATGCCATCTTGGTTCTCCTTTATTCATTTTGAGGGTCGAAATGGGAAGGGCAATGGAAAAAGAACAATTTTACACATTGCTCCTTACTAAAACTTTCTTATAATGCTTTATTATTTACTATTTTATTAATCTACTGGAGTCCTGGTGTGTGAAATCATGCATGGGTGGGGTCCCTCAGCCTGGCCAGCGATCAGTGCCCAAAGAGGCCGGCCAGCCAACCTCCTGCAGTCCCTCCCTCTGGCCAGCAGTCCAGCCCTGATTGGGGCCCAAGGGGCCCAAATGGCCGGGGGAGAGGGACCACGGAAGGTTGGCTGGTAGCGAGAGTTTGACTGTGGGAATGCACTGACCACCAGGGGGCAGCTCCTGCATTGAGCGTCTGCCCCCTGATGGTCAGTGTGCATCATAGCTCCCAGCCGGTCATCCGGTTGTCCGGTCATAACAGTCACTTAGCTTTTATATAGATGATATAGATGGAGATTTAGATATAGATATAGATATAGATTAGCAAAACATAATAGTATATGGCAAGCTATTGTGCAACTGCTATTATTCAGAAAAGAGTAAGCCTAACAGCCATGAAAATGATGTTCATAGAGAGTCCTGCTGGCTAGGTGGGCCCTTGAGAACTTGGATTTTTGTAGTGTTTCAACCATTTCCCAACTTGTAAAAATGCTTTACTCTTCCTACATTGTTTGTACAAACAATGAGGTTTATGCTGCACACATGGGTCTTGAAGTTTAATAAATGCTAGGCAGAGAGTATCTACTATGTGATCAACCCCCAGTAAAAGCTTTGGTACCAAATCTCTAATGGGGTTCCTTTGAAGAAACATTGCACACATGTGGCTGCATGTTTATTGCTGGAGGAAGAATGCTATCTGTGTAGAAGCCTGCACCTGGATTTTTCCAGATTCTGCCTGTGTTTTCCTTATTATCTGGCTATATATCCTTACTATGGTTTCTGTAATCAATTTTAATCATAAATGCAACTGTATATTGGGTTTCACGAGTTCCTCCAGTGACTTTCCAAATGTAGGGAATCTTGGGTATCTCCCCCACAACCATCATTTACCAAGTATATTTGCATGAACTCACTTGATTCTTCCAACTTCTTCATAAATCCCCATGCAGAAAGCTAAATATATATTAACAAACAAATTTTAAATTTTTTAAATCCTCACCTGAGGATATTTTTCTCACTGATTTTTTATTTTTATTTTAAGAGAGAATGGAGAAGAGAGAGGAGAGAAGCAGAGAGACAGAGAAATATCTATGTGAGAGAGACATAATTGGTTGCCTCTGGTCACACCCTGACTGGGGCCAGGGATCACCAGGGATTGAGCCTGCAACCAAAGAACATACCCTTGACCAGGAATCAAACCCTAAACCCTTCTTTCCAAGAGTCAACACTAACCACTGAGCAAAACCACAGGGTGAACAACCAACTTTTAATATAAATAAATAGGCATAAAGATCACCCATGAAAGTGTTGACCTTATTCTATTTGCATTTAACATTTCTCTTTTCTTTTAAGCAGGACTAGACAGAAGCAATATTACAATTTTTTTTTTCTTGTCTTTTGTGTTCTTCCCAATTTCAGTTCTAGGGAGCTTCCTCGCCAACTCCAAGGAACTCAGTGCTGTCTGTCCCTCAGACACACACTTTCACCTTCTTTGCACGTCAAATTTCTAGTGTCTTTGTACCTTTATTGTTGCCTGACTTAATATGTGCTTGTAATATCAAGACCCACTCCAAGATGCTGAATATTTCTTAAAATGCATCTTAGTAAAAAGTTTGTCTTTACCAGGACCTTCTAAAAAGTACAAGTTCAAAATCATACCTATGGAGACAGGAATTTGAAGAACTGAGCAGTGTTAACTTTAAGGCCAACTGCTTACAGTGTTAACTTTAGAGTAAACTTACAATGATTGTGTTTTGTTTTGGTTTGGGTTTGCTTTTGCATTTTCATTACAACTAACCTATTTCAATTCTCTTATACGGTAATTTGATATCTTTGTGTCATCCATTGTCCTATCATAAATATGTGCAGCTCAGCAAAGACTTCTTGGAGCAAACTGATGTGCTAGCAAATTGCTGCAGGAAGATATATTGACAAATCTGTAGCAAAGGTTGAAGGGCTAGAAGAAACTCTAAGGTCTACACTGGTTTTCATAGTAAATAGGTGACTAAGGGTAGCATATGGTCTCAGAGTAATGCCTGTTTGCTAAATTTCAGTTTCTAGTTCTCATTCTACATAATATTGTTATTAAGCAAGGTGAGGCTTATCCATTCATCTTGCAAATATTTAATGAATGGCAGACACTGCTCCGAATGCTTCAGAGGCACCATGGAATAAAACAGACAGATTCATGCCCTTTGTGGAGCTGATACGTTCTCAAGGGGAGAGAAAAACTCAGTAATAAACATAATAAGTAAATACTATGAGAGGTTGATAACAGCTATGAAAAAACAGGGATTTTTTTTCAAAACTCATTGTTAAACAACAGTTTGAAAATATATTTGTAAGTTACATTCCATGAGGGCAGGAGAAATATATGTGTGGGCTTATAATTATAACCCTAACCCATAGCACAGCACTGACATTCATTCATATGTGTTGGATAAAACACATAAATGAATGAGGAAAGATTATGTACTTCATGAATCTTGATTATAAAATTATTTATGAAATTTTCATATTAAACTAACACATTGTAAAATATTTGAAATATTAAAGTTCAGAGTTTGTTTATGTTAAATATATTTTATTGCATTTTCTTAGTGTTCTATAAAAGCCCAAAAGCTTACCACAAATTATCACCATGTTATCTTTGGAATAAGTACATTTTAGGGAACTTATATGTAGGCAGTTACTATTCATAACCTTAGTGTGATTTGGGAATTCTGATCTAAGAAAGATCTTAGGGATCTTTCCCTAAGCCAAAGCTCCTAAATTAACAGGAATATTTCATAAATATTAAATGAACTATGATGCATGAATATAAATATACATATATAACAAATATATTCTATTTCTACCTGGATTGCTTTAAACATTCAGCTTTATTTTAGAGAATATTTTTTTAAAATGTTCTTTTTCCAACATATTACAGGCTCCTGGAGGTCAGGGACTGACTCCCATTAATCTCTGTCTCTTCAAAGCATACAACACATTGCAGGATTTAATGAAGTTGCCTAAATGTCTAAATGTTCAGAACAATTAGATCAGAAGCAGGGGACTAGAATCCATTTCGTTAAGTAGAAAATTTCATAATAGTGTTACAGAGAATCAGGATATACTATTTAATCTGTTGTTGCAAAGTTATAGAAGACAGGAGAGACAAAACAAAAGATCAGATTCATTTTGCTATTTATACAGTGTCATCTGTGGATCTTTTCATGGAGCCTGTTTAGAGTTTTTCCATTAAGGAAATAATAAGGGTTCATAAGTATGTGCTCTCAATTGTGTAGCCTCATAAAAGCTTTGGAAATAAATATAAGTATGTTCATCACTGTTATCTACTTAATATCATTTTGATGATGATGATAAGTCTACATGTTTTAATTTTATTCAAACTATTCAGTAAACTTTAGAGTTTAAAACACGCTTGATTTTTCTGCTAAATAAAACATACAGTGATCTTTGATATAAAAGTATAGCCTGACCTTTTCCTTCCTTGACAACATTTATATCTGCTCTGTCATGCTGCAATAGTTTTGTTCCTCTCTTTTGATTTATTAACCTTATTTAAATCAGTCATTTATAATGGGATCATAATAAGCTTTAAAACAGTATTACTACATAGAAGGTAATATAAGAAAGTATTACAATACACTGATGTAGAATATAGAGATATTAGCAAAGGGAAGGCAAATACATGTCTTGCAAATGAATTAACTATTACAGAAAACTTTGGATGTAGGAAAATAATACATAATAATAGTTTGTAATAATGTGCACTCCATGTTCTTTTTCTATTCTTAGATATTACTCAATTTTAACCATCAAATAATTATTTTAAATTTTTTATTTCTTTTCTACAGAAACATATATTTCAAAATCAGGTATTTCTGGCCCTGGGCAGTGTGGTTCAGTTGGTTGAACATGCACCGAAAGGTCACCGGTCCAATTCCCTGGTCAGGGAACATGCCCAGGTTTTGAGCACGTGGGAGGTAGCCAACTGATGCTCCTCTCTCTATTTCCAAAAAGTCAATAAAAGCACTTTAAAAACCCAGGTTTTTCTGGTGCAATATATTTAAAGTACTCTGAATTCTACTTATAAATATATGAGCAGTTACTTGAAGAAACAGTACATATTTTCAAGGAAAATAAATCAGTATTATGGGTTAAACTTAATTTAACAAGAGGTAATTTGACTTGTTAAACTTAATTTAACAAGAGGGTACCCAGAGCAGATCATGCATAAATGAAATAGATAATTGTAAAAATGGTACAATCTGAAACATACTTCAAAGCTTTTATTTACCTAAATTATTTTCTCACCTAGCCTTCCATAGTGTCAGAGCTTCTCAACAACATAATTTCATTCGTGCAGCCTGTACAGGTAATTTTTGCTAAATAATAA
Source organism: Myotis daubentonii (assembly GCF_963259705.1). Lineage (NCBI taxonomy): Eukaryota > Metazoa > Chordata > Mammalia > Chiroptera > Vespertilionidae > Myotis > Myotis daubentonii. Next base: position 17,092,807 of record NC_081846.1, on the reverse strand, counting down.
ATATTCCTGGACCAGATATCATCTAGAGTAGTCCAGTCCTTTGAGGGGACTTAGTTTAGCAGATGCTGTTTTTCTAAATCAATTAGCTGAAAGGGAGTGAGAATCAAGGCAACTTAAACTTTAAAAGGAGGAATAGAAGAAACCATCAAGTAGAAAATATTTTTTAGCATCCATTTTAAAATGCTCCAAGGAGGGTTATTGGCAGCTAGAGAACAACATGAAGACGCTGGCCATCTGAAGTAAAATGTGGTTCTTGCCGTCTGATTTCACAGAACTACTTTAGCAGTTACTAGTTATTACCACTTTTTCACATCTTTGTTTCCTGCAGATACTGGGCATCTTCCTAGAACACTCACTCTCCAGCAGTCCCTGTGCCAAATTCCTGTTAATTCTACAAGCTCAGAGCAAAGTTTTTCCTTACTCCCTCTGGCAGATTCCACGATTCTTCCCCTCCCTTGCACTCTGTGTATTTCTTCATCATAGCATGGGCCTCTTCCAGTGATAATTTACTTTTATGTCTTTCTGTTTATCTAGAGAATGTTTTCCTTGTCATGAGAGACTATGTCGTTTTATTTTTGTGTCTCTAGCTCTTAACACAAGGTCTGTCACACAGTGGGTAATTATTAAACTGTCCCCAGTTAGCAAATAAATAAGTAATAATTGAATACATGAGGGAAAATTATTTTTTTCTAAATAATCATATGTGTACTCTGGGCCACTGGTGGATCATTATAATGAAAAATTTTAGGCAAGGTTTAAATTTATCATTTGAGTTTTATCTTGTATCTAGAATCTAGAAATAAATAACACTCAAAATTAGACTTTCGAAAATGAATCTTTAAAACTTAATAGAAAACTGAGAAAAATCATATTTAAATAGTACTTTTAGAAATGTAAAATGTATTACATTTTAGAGCAGACAGTTTATAAATATATGAGGACAATTATTTAACTAAAAACAAGAATTATATTCTCCCCTTTTGTGTTCTCTTCTTAGTGGCCCTACTTTCCCATTCACCTATAAGAGAACTGAGTACTTTACTCCTCACATAATTTGTGTTCACTATGGGCCTGGGGAATAAGTTTTTTAAAAATATATCCACTGTTTCTTTTCATAAATACTGAAATTTTCAAGTTAATGCCATATATATATTTCTCTCTATATATATCTATATATATATGGCTTAGTATATTTATTCTAAGAACTAATGCCGTAATTTTCATTTATTTTCAGAAGTCACATATATTATCCTTTTTTGAAAGTGAAAGATTATCTTTATTTCATGCCCAATTAAAAGTAGTTAAAAATAAGTAGATACGCATTTTCTCATGTAGAGAAAATCAGTATTTTCTTTTATTGGAATACCCTTCTGCCCAAACCCCCACGTTTATCTAAATGGCAAATACTAGTAATTCACAACTCAGCCGAGACATCTCCTGGCGCAGGAAACTCTCTGAAAAACGATGGCTCTTCTTTGTGTTCTCGGGGTACCCTATTTTAGCTCTTACCATGCTGTATCTATCTCTGCCATTAGACAGATGCCTAGTAGAGGCTGTGTTTATCATATCATATGCATTGCAACGTCTCTACTGATAAGCCAAAGATGTTTTGTTCAGCACAGTATCTGCTAACCATCTTAATTTGCCCCCCTAATAATTAGACATAAACTTTTCCAGGTTTTTTTTTATTTATTTAAGAAAATAGAATCTGAGGATCATTCCACCATGTTCTTCACTTCTGATAAGGTGGCTGGAACTAAGAAGCAACTTTGACTTAGAAATGAGGCATGTGGTTTCCAATTTGCCCCAGTCCCTGTGCACACATGTTTATCATTTGCATTACATGACTCCCCAAATGATGTGAATTCAAGGCTCCTACAGACAGACTGTGTGAGGCTGTGTCTCAGACCTGTCAATTAAGAGATCTGTCAACTGAGAGACTATGGCTTGGCCCACTTGATTCTCCATTTCTTCATCCATGAAATGAGGGAAACGATAGCATCTTGTTAATGGAAAGATTGTATAGGTTAAATGAATAAACATAATAGAAGTACTTAACAGAGGACCTGGCATATCCTTAAAACAGTATCTATTTATCAAGATCTCAGTTTTCATTTGATGGTGACATAAAGAATTTTCCAAACCAAAGAAGCCATTATAAAACATTCTTTAATGAAGAGATAGGAAGAGGGAGATGTTGTGTAACATTCTTCATTTGTTAAGATACAGACTTAACTAAGAAATAATGAACCACATTAAGAATAATAACTTAGACAAGATACAAGTTTTTTCTCTCTCCCCTACAGCAGCCATCCTATCTAATAATAGAGAAACATGGTAATTAGCCATAACTTTGCTACCCTTCCCATTGGCTAATCAGTGAGATATGCAAATTAACTGCCAACCAAGATGAGGCCGGCAGGCAGCTGAAGCGAACAGGAGGCTTGCTTGCTCCAGTGATGGAGGAAGCCAAGGTTCTCCGCCTGCCGCTGCCGGCCTCTGAGCTTGCACTCTAAGCAACTATGTTGCAATTATAGAAGTTAAACAAACCCCAGAAACCTGCTTTCAGCCATCAGAACTGGAGCGAGCAGAACCGCAACAGTGTTATAATTATAGAACCCAAACAAACCCAGATACCTGCTTTCAGCAGCTGAGATCTCAGTGCTGGAGCTGAGCCTCAGAGCTAAAGCCGGCTCTCAGTTCCAGTGACAGCCATAGAAGGTAAATAAATCCCAGAATAAAAAAGAAAAAAAGAAAAAAAGGAGAGGTTGGGAGCTTCAGTCACCCGCCAGCCTGAAAACGGCCCTCAGCCCCTCACCCAGACTGGCCAGGCACCCCAGTGGGGACCCCTACCCTGAAGGGGGTGTGACCAGCTGCAAACAGCCATCATCCCCTCATCCAGGCTGACCAGGCACCCAAGCGGAACCCCTACCCTGAAGGAGGTGTGACCAGCTGCAAACAGATATCATCCCCTCATCCAGGCTGGCCAGGCACCCAAGTGGGACCCCCACCCTGATCTGGGACACCGTTCAGGGCAAACCAGCCAGCCCGCACCCGTGCACCAGGCCTCTATCCTATATAGTAACAGGGTAATATGCAAACTGACCCTAACAGCAGGACTGGGAATGACTGGTCACTATGACACACACTGACCACCAGGGGGCAGATGCTCAATGCAGGAGCTGCCCTCTGTTGGCCAGGCCGCTCTCACATGGGAGGAGCTCTGCTCAGCCATAATCCAGGCTGATGGCTGCCAGTACAGCGGTGGTGGTGGGAGCCTCTCCTGCCTCCTCAGCAGCACTAAGGATGTCTGACTGCAGTTTAGGCCTGCTCCCCCCTGGCAAGTGGACATCCCCCAAGGGCTGCCAGGCTGCCAGAGGGATGTCTGATTGCCATCTTACACCCAATCCCCCAGGGAGCGGTCCTAAGCCAGCAGGTGGTCATCCCCTGAGGCTCCCAGACTGTGAGAGGGCACAGGCCGGGCTGAGGGACCTTCCCGAGTGCACAAATTTTTGTGCACCGGGCTTCTAGTTAATTCTATAAAAGTCTAAAGCTCATAGATTGTTTCCATGATGTTGAGGACTCAGATCCTTGCTATCTCATGGCACCACCATTAGATGTCGCTCTCATGTGTACAATTAAACAATGGTTCTCAGTTATGTGCTGTTGAAGAAGGGAGCATAAGTGCTCACACCTTAACTTTAAAGGCTAGATCTAAAGGTGGCACACGTCACTACTGCCCATGTCACCACATTGGTCAGGTCTTCTTCATATGGCCACACTTAGCTGCCAGGAACGCGGGGGAAGATAGTCTTTCATTGGGGAATATGACCAGCAAATTTCTTAATACTATGGAGGAAAGGAAAGGAAATAATTTGGGGTGACAGTAGCAATCTCTGCTACAACATCAGAGGTAAAGGTATGATAGTCTCCAATGTTTGCCCTGGAAAATAAAAGCTGTGTGTTTTCTGCATGGTTGATATATACTGGGTGTCTCCAAAAATGTATACACGCTTGGAGTGATTATAAAGTCAGTGTTTACTAAAATACAGTTCATTTTAAAAATTTAAAAGAATCTATAGAAATGAATAACTTTTTTCAATGCCCATTTTCAAACTGATGACCGTTCTGGTCCAGGCACAGCTGATAACACAAAACAATGGAATCACAAACATCAAGAATCATCTCATTCGATATTTGTGTGCCCTCAATCCATCTACTGTTGCTGATTTTGTGCCATAAACTTTATCTTTTATGTATCCCCATTAAAAAAAAGAATAGTGGCACTTTAGCTTCCGTGTTCAAAGCTTAATCTGGCTTCACCCATTATTTCAAATCAGTTAAACCTGGAAAGGAGTGAAAATTAAGTGACTTATCAGCTGTTAAAGTGTGTGTATATTTTTGGGGAAACCCTGTATGTATATATTTGCTATTTGTAATTGGGTAGAGTAATAATCAGATATATCACAATTATAGCTAAGAGAGATTCAGTGAAGCCATTAGAACTGCCCACCTCTGCCAAATTCACCCCACTCCTTTGACTAGTAGGTACTCTGCTCCCTTAAGGCTCCAAATTGTAAAGGTTCTCCATGCTTTCCCTCTATTGAAATCTAAATATATAGGCATATTCAAATTTCAGTATCGATTCAATTTCAGGACTCTGATTATTTGAAGCCTTTGAGATTGGTGCTAAGCAGGCTTAGGTTTTCATTTTTGTTTAAAAGAAATGATCAAGCCCAGCTGGAATGACTCAGTGGTTGAGAGTTGACCTATGAACCAGGAGATCACAGTTCAATTCCTGGTCAGGGTACATGCCTGGGTTTTGGGCTTGATCCCCAGTGTGTGTATGTGTGTGGGGGGGCATGCAGGAGGCAGCCCATAGATGATTCTTTCATCATTGATGTTTCTCTCTCTCTCTCTCTCTCTCTCTCTCTCTCTCTCTTCTCTCTCTCTCTCTCTCTTTCTCTCTCTCCTCTTCTCTTTCCTCCCACCCTTCCTCTCTCTGAAATTAATAAAAGATATATTTTTTTAAAAAACACAAATGATCAAGCCTGGGGTGGGGTGGGTTAGAAGTGGTCAATGGGGAAAAAGGGGGACACATATAATTATTTCAACAATAAAGGTTTTTAAAATAAAATAAATGCAATTAAAAGACTGATCAGCTATAAGAAATCCCCCTGTGACTTTGTGAGATGCACTTTTCCGAGGAAGACACAGGCACCAAAACCAAACAAGGAAACAACCACATTCTCACAATAAACAATCTACAATTATCTAGGCGGGCTGGTTGTAAATAGTTGAAATCAAGCCAGAACATGGAGTCAAACACTTCCACTTTCCCTGAAAGGTCCCTTGAGAGTTTTAATGGCCACTTATGTCCAAGCTTGGAATTTTGCATCTCATCTAGAAAATTGTACCTCTGGTCCATCAGCACAGCTTATCTTTCCATTTATTTGTATCTCCTTCAGTTTCTTTCATCAATGTCTTAGAGTTCTTAATGTGCAGGCCTTTCATCTCCTTGGTTAAATTTACTCTGAGGAATTTTATTCTTTTTCATGCAATTGTAAGTAGAATTGTTTTCCTAATTTCTTTTTCTGATAGTTTGTTGTTAGTGTCTAGAAATGCAACCAATTTTAATATATTGATTTTTTACCCTGCAACTTGACTGAATTTGTTTCTTAGTTCTAACAGTTTTTTGTTGTTTTGTTTTTCTGTTTTTTTTTTGGTGGAGTCTTGAGGGTATACTGTCTATAAAATTATAGCATTATTATTCTTACAATGTTCATATTACCCAAATTTATCTATAGCTTCACTGTAATCTGTATCAAAATTCCAGTGGCAAACTCCCACTCTTAAAATAAATAACTCATGGGGATGTAATGTAGAGCATGGGTACTATAGTTGATGATAGTGTGTTGCATATGTTAGAACTGATAAAAGAGTAAATCTTAAAAGTTCTCATCACAAAGAAAATGTAGCTTTATATATCAACAGATAGTAACTAGATTTACTGTAGTGATCATTTGGCAGTGCATACTAATATGTAATGATTATGTTTTACACGTAAAAATAATATAATGATACTAGAGGCCCGGTGCACAGATTCATGCACTGGTGGGGTCCCTTGGCCTGGCCTGCAGGGATCAGGCTGAAACCAGATCTCTGAGGGGTCCTGGATTGTGAGAGGGCACAGGCCAGGCCAAGGGGCCCCACTGGTGCACGATCAGGTCCGGGAGGGATGGCCGGAGGGCTCTAGGGTATGTCTGACCTGTGTCACCCAGTCCTGATCAGCGGGACCCCAGCAGCAAGCTAACCTACCAGTCGGAGCATCTGCCCCCTGGTGGTCAGTGCATGTTATAGCAAGTGGTTGAACAGTGGAAGGAACAGTCGGACACTTAGCATATTAGGCTTTTATTATATAGGATATGACAGTTACACCTCAATAGCATAGCATTTGCAGTTCTATTGCTTGATAGCTATGCCAATGTTTCTATAAATACAGGAAGTAAGTATTAAGTACTGATCACAATAATATTTTCTGTGAATTCATGTACTGCTTATTTGTTCAGAGAACTGTGTTTAAGGGTGATGGTGCTTGTTTGTGATGGTTGTTTAGTGTAATTTAACTATTTTATTTAAAACTTGCTGAGCTATGTGACTTTTTTCTATCACAAATGTTCAACTTTTTTGTTTTAGAAAAGCTATCAATGTTTCTTCATAAATAATACATAATAATATGTATTAATTATTAACAAATATTTTTATTGAGTTAAGTAGAATTTTTTACATTTCTATCAGCATTACACACCATAAACAAAAATATAGAAATTTAGATATGTGCTATATGCAATATCTAAATTTGAATAAAATATTTTTATAGAATTTGTCACAATAGTGGAGTCTTAAAGGTAGTATTTGAAATTCCTGAAGGAAATACTTCTCTTATTTTGTTATTATTTTTTAACATTTTTGACAATCTCTAGAAATTTGATAGATTGCTTCCTTACCTCATTCCTTTGAGAAAAAGCAAATTGCTGATTTTTCCCCAAAAACAAGAAAATACAACACCTGAGGAAAGTCAAACACTTTTCTTTCTATAAAAGTTATTTTATGAAATATATATTTGGTGTTGTAAAAATAATTTAATTATTATACCACTTTATATTTTAAACTTATATGTTAAATCTAATTCCATTGCTATTATTCTAATTTTCAAAGAAAAGTTGCTTTTCGTTGCCAAAAATTTTCATTGACATTTGGCAAGTTTCTAATAGTTTCATTTTTATCTAATACAAATATTAATTTATTATGATTTTTTAACTAATTCTCTGATTAGAAGGAAATGACTAGCTTAAGATGTTTCTTTCATGCTTATCAATAAACTAGAGGCCCAATGCACAAAATTCATGCAAAGGGCTTCTCCCCGACTGCCACAGCTTTGTCCGGAAGGTCGTCTGGAAGGACATCTGGTCTAATTAGCATATTATGCTTTTGTTGTTATAGATTAATTATGAGAGTAGTTTTAACATTGACATTCAGATTTTTAGAAATAGGAAACTCAAGTTGCAAGTTTTGTTGAAGGAATTCAGGAAACCTAGTATATTGCCCTTTCTCATAGAGCTAAGTCAATAAGCATCTACCTGTTTTGGAAGTTACAGTTTTAGGACAAAGTGGAAATATCCCAAAACTATTTCTGAAAATGTTGCTGTTACTAAAAACATTCATTGGATGCAAAAATAAATGGAATACATAGGGAAAGACACAGAATTTCTCTAAAGAAAGGCAATATATGAAATAGAAAGAACATTGAATATCTTCTGTTACAAACTATGACAAAGGCATGGAATGTGCCATAAAAATGATCCCTGTAGGAATTTTTTTCTTCTTTCAAGATTCAGTGCTTCATAGGTTTCAAAACAACACAATATTGCAACTCAAGATACTTGACAGCGTATAACCTTGGCCTCGGAGATCTATCTCCAGTATGCACAGCCGTTACTGAATTGTGACAGCTTGTTATTTCTCTATTTACTAAACAAATAATAATAATACATTAACATAGTGAAAATCAGCAGCCTCCTGTTTTGCCTATATTCTGGCTCATTAAGCTGTTTGGTTATCAGGTTATTATATCTATGCCTTAAATATGAGTATTGTTTTGTCAGATTTAGACATTAAAACATTTTAAAATATTTTTTCTAGATTTCAGAAAGGAAGAGAGAGGGAGAAAGAGAACCATCAAAGATGAGAAAAAATCATTCATTGATTGGCTGTCTCCTGCATGCACTGGGGACCAAACATGCAACCAGGGTATGTGCCCTGACCAGGAATCAAACCTCAACCTCCTGGTTCATAGGTCGATGCTCAACCACTGAGCCATTAGCAGTCAGGCTGCTCAGAGACTTTCATAGTTAAAGCTATATATTTAAAACATTCAAAGGAAAAATCACATTAAATACCTACACCAATTACATTATTTTTAATGAATCATTATCTTGTATGGCTCCTACCAGTACCAATCACATTTTTCCTATTAAAAATTATTTTTTTATATTGTAAAATTTGATGTCATAATAGAATACACTCACTATGCAATGGCATAGCTCTGTAACCTATGTTATCATGTCTTCAATATGAAAATACCCTTTTATCTTAGAATGATTCCACTTTCCCAGGCTTAATAAGTGTGTTTTATAAATAATTTGGGATATTTGACCCATGTTTGAGTCCTGACATGAAGAAATTACCCCAAAACAACAATGCCTGCCAATTTCAGAGGGTTTAGTTAACTCAAGATGCCAACATTCAAGAAGCAGAAACTATAGGAATGTAAATAACTTCACATGCCATGGGGTAACCATGACTCCACTATAGAGACAGCCACATTCATTATCTTCTCCAAGTCTCAATTTCTTTACCTATAAAATGGGATATAGATACGGCCGGGATATCTAGTCGACCCCCACTCTCTCTGGATGGTGAGGCACCTGCCCAAGACCAAGTCCAGGCCCGGACATCTGGTATAGAAACGATGAATGCCTCTTTCTCAGGGCAATTATAAGGAGAAAATGAGTTTGATCTATGTGTATGCTCACCACAGTGTCTGCCATACAGAAGATGTTCAGTTGATGCACTGTTGTTATTTTTATTTAAGGAAAGATGCTAAAAGTTATCTGGTAAGCAGATTTCGTCTATCTTGCTTAACAATTTTCTCTGCTCCTTCTCATAACTACACTTTTGAGAGAGCTGAACCTGGGTCAAGATTATTAGACCAAGTTAGAATACATGAGTTTATGTTTGCTCGTTTAAAAATAAAAAGTGTTTTCAACTTATATATATGAGTTTCAGGTACCCTTTTAGGAGTATATTGTGGTTTCTGGATTCCCCTAAAATTACATAAGATCTTTAAATTCAGAATTGTCTTTCTTTGGGTGAAATTCCTGTACCTCAAAGGCATAACAAATGTGACACAGAATGATGAAGTAAGGTGCCAAACGTTTCACACATACACAGGGATCAAGCTAGGAGTCAAACGCCTGCTTCTTGGGCTCCAAAACCCATGTTGACTGGCTCATGCCAGTCACCTTAGCCATTGGTCACACTGCCACCATTTGAATATTTTTATAATGCAATATTTCTCTTAATTCTTACTGAAGTCCTGGGTGATAAGCATTACTAGTCCTATTTTACAGGTGAGAAAACAGGTTTAGAGAGGTAAATAGTAAGAGTCCTAGAGAACTATGATTCCAACTCACTGTAACTGCTGAATTGAAAACCTGCTTTTAAACTTTTTAATTCTATGCTACTTTCCAAATAGAAGGAAAGACTGAGAAATTTAAAGGATGACAAAATTTTAAGCAGAGCTGAGGCACCATTCTATTTTATGTAATCTATTTCTAAGTATAATTAAGAACTCACATACTTTCCCTGAGGCACTTTTTGAAAATATTTTATTGAGTTGAAAGGTAAAAGTATGCGTGTAAGGTAAATTTTCTGCATGAAAAGCCGTACCTTGAAACAAGAATCTTGGCTCCATTAGATGTCTGGACTGTATGGTAACCTCCTCATTGGAGGTGTATTCCTTCTGCCTCTGTCGAAAGTCAACACAGAGTAAAATGAAGCACAATAAATCTTCAAAAATTCAGCCTAATTACAAAAATGTCCTTCAATTAAGTAAAAGGACTAATTTTTTTTAAAAAGAATAAAAGTGCAATTTATATTCAAGTACTGAGAGAACTCTATGCTTAGTCCTTGTAAGCTCTTTTGAATGAGTAGGGTAAACTGATTTTTAATTATTTTATCCCAAATCATAGCCTAGGTAGAATCTGCCTCTATGTGCTTTGCAACTGTATTTTTAAAAACACAAAGATGGGCAGTTTAAATGTGGAGGGTATTTGGTTCTCCTGATCTTGGTCAAGTCTCCATTCTCCTTATAAGTTATTTTCCTATTAATTGTTGTTGAGCACTTAATACAAAGATAGAAAAAGAGCAAAGCATTCAAAGTGGTGGAATCAATTTAATGAAAGTTTATTCTAATATGAAGCTTAATATTCTAAGTCATTTCAAAGTCAAATGAGGTAAAGCTCATATGATAGAAGGAAAAAGAATTCAAAATTGAAACACATGGTTAAATATAGCTTTACCAGAGCATCGTCTCTGCGGGTAAACTCATTGGATTGAACGACACAGCACTCAATATTGTTAGAAGACAGAGTGCCTTCTTGGGGCATAAATCTTTAAAATGATCCTCCTACCTTTAGTTGATATAATTAAATATATTCATCCTTAGACATGCCTGTCAGATAACTTTTATTTAAAGGAGTGGTAAATAAGGGAAGTGATTTTATATGGGAGGTGAGGATACTTCATTAATTTTATTTATATTAACTTCATAAATGTACTGAGAACACAGATAAGTATATAATATATTACATGGAGAATAATTTTTATTCTACCAACAAAAGGATAAGATAGACTTCATTGTCTTTTAAATTATAAAGTCCTTACATTTTTTCACATATAAAGTAGAATTAGGAAATATATCTTTAGAAATTCTATGAAATTAAATGTTTAGTTATAAATTCAAAAAGATTTCAACTAGATCATTTAATATTACTTTACTAAAGATAATATTACATAAATTATCTTGTATGCATTTATAGTATATGTCTAATTTACTTTTGTAGGACATGTGCTTATATAACTATGTCACATTTAAATAATTCACTCAGAAAACTAAGTTCCGGTGACAATATCTACTAAGAAGAAGGAGGAGGAGAGGGAGAAGGGAAAGGAGAGGAAGAGGCAGAGGAAGATTAGCATAAAATTCTACAATACCAGTGGTAGTGTTAGCAGGAGGAACACTGGGGCCCCAGTCCTACTTTCACCATTGCGGCACATACACCTTTCCTTATAGCTAAAGACAAACAAACAAACAAACATAATACCACAACAACAGTATTTACTAAAATGCTTTAATCTTTTGAAATTTGTTAACATTTTCCTAAGTGTCCTGGTCCTCCATTCTCAACTTACTTAAGAGCTCAAAGCAATTAGATGGCGAATTCCAGCAAGGATTGTTCCAAGCAAGGTGCTAAATAAGATTATTTTAAAAGAACGTGCTGAGATCAGAATAAAGGAATGCCATCTTATAACTTAAAATGCATTTTTTGAAATAAAAATTATTTTAAGATGTTGTTTTTTGTAATTATTTAATATTTTATTTTTGTCTGGAGCTTCAAGAGTTATCTAAATCACAACTGAAGAAAGCTCCAGCTAGCTGATCTGCACCGAGCTATTTTCTTGTTTCAAAGCCCACAGAACCATCTGCTTGCTAGCAGGTGTAATTAATTAGCTCATGGAAAAGAAGCTCCCTTTTAGAGTGAATGGGAGGAGAGGAGGGAAAAGTCTGAAAACCTAATTTTAGGCAGACCCATCGGTTGGATGCCTCTGGGTAAATTTCTGATGCTGAAAATTCATTGAATTTAATGGTTCTTAATTTCACAAGATTTCTGATTACAGCTGAGATAATAAGATGTGCTCCAAAAGTTGACAAAAAGTTGGCACGTTTTCAAGGAAACTCCTTCCATGCAGTTCCAACCTAAAGTGATAAAGTGCAGAAGTTCATTTATATATCCATTTTATCCATTTATTCGCTCAACTTTGTTAATAAGCAATCTTGAATCTAGCTGGCTGACAGGTAGCAAATGCATATTACTTATAAGACAATGTATCAAGTTAAAATTTTTATCTAAACCTACATTTCTTTTCAGAGGTAGTCAAAGAGAAGTCAATCCAAAGTATATCATTACTCATTTAATGGATTTTTTTTTTTAAAAAAAGTGCATTCTAAGAAAAGAAATGGGTTTAGATAACATAAAAACAGAAATCATAAACTTTCTATAATTTTATCTATATAGTGCATATTAACTTATTATGAAAGAGGCAATACTATAATGAATTCTATAACACCTCCTCTTTTAAATGCTCTCATACACAAGAACAAAATTCTATTTTAAATTCAAATGTCTCCTGGAGATTGGCCTTAATGGGTAAGACAAAGGATATTTAAGGAAGTGAGTGAACTGTTACAAACTGGAGAGCATATGTTGCAATTAAAAGGCGCAGTGCCTGCCCTGATCCAGAGAAGTGTTACCAAAAGACAGTGTGGACCCAGGATTGCCAGAATTCAGTTTTGTTCACAGCGGCCAGAAACCCATAATTCATTGGTAAATAATGCAATTTTCCTACACTGCCTGTGAAAAGCATGTCTAAGCTCCAGTTATGATATTTGACTAGCACATCTGGTTTATTAAATAACTAAATCTGGGGATTCCTCAATAATTAGACAGTCTTTTACATCAATAACCACATTGAAATGGGATCTTATTGGTCAAGTCTTATCAGCTTCTCTACCTACTGATAGAGATTAGTAAGGGAAGCTGAGGCAGTATTATAATTAATGAGAGAGTAAAAAATAGTGCAAAGGTTTCTACAGTTACATAAAGAACGGATTCTAGAAGACCATGGCTTCTACACTTCGGCTTCATTCTTATGATCCCCATTTGTGGTCAGGGAGGTGGCACAAGCCTCTGGTAATATAATGAGGTTTGGAATGTGTGCTGCTGAAATATCCCTATAGTATACCGCATTCCCACCACTGAAGTCACATGCAAATTTTAAATAGGTGAAAGCTTACATGCCACCTAGATAGAAAAGAAACTTTAACTTTCTGGAAATCACACAAGAAAAAATAGCAAAGATGTGCTTCGTCTGTGAGCTAATCCATACACTAATTATATCCCATTCATATAATGGAATTTTACACAATAAAAGTGAACAAATTACTAATGCAGGCAACAACCTAAATAAATCTCAAACACATTATTTTGAGTAAGAAAAATCAAGAAAAGAGAAGACATGCTGTATCATTCCATTTCTATAAACTTAATACGCGAGCAAAACTTTTAAAAAATTATGTTTGAAATTGTACTATAATCATCTTACAAGATTAAATCATTTCTCTTTCATTTGCTTTATCTTTTATTTGCAAGTCTTAGCTTGCCAGCAATAGACATACATAGCAGTATTATTTATTATTAATGTCATCAGGAGAAATCATACTTTCCTGAACTATCTACTCTAAGGAAGAAGTAGTAAAGAAATCACACTATGAGAAGAGTTAGTTATTAAACTATAAAAACTAATATCATAGGTGAGATATTTGAAAGTGACCTTGCAGTATATCCCAGGCTTATTGTAGCAAAGCCTGTAAATTAAAGGGACAAATCATTTCTGGGCATAATATGTATGACATCCCCTTATTGGTAATGAAAACATTATACTCTGCTGATTTGTTCTACTGAAGCAATTACATTTTTCTGGAAACTTGGAGCAGTTATCTAAGAGGATTGTTATCTGTAATGACAGCTTTCTGGTAGGTAGGGGAATAAAACATATTTGATTATGATGTAAAAGAGTGTTCTACTTTAATAGAAAGAATATATGGAATTTCTCATTCTTTTCTTTTAATATACCTTTAATAGTCTTCATCTTTCTTATTAGAGACATATTTACTTGATATGCATTTCTCATTTATCTCCAGAATTAATTCTTTGCTCTTTATTTTTATAATTATTGATATAGTTTAAATATATTTCAACATTTTAAAATGTCACTTTCAAAATATTGACTTAGTGTCTCACAAAAAAATGTTAGGAGTGTAATATTTGGCAAATTAATTTATTAAGTTGTTTTCTAGTAGCCTGAAATAGAGTTTAGGTTTTCCACAGCATTTTGTTTCACACATAGGGAGACTCTTCCTCAAGTAAACAGAAATGAACCTCTTGACTTTATAAATTATACTTGAAAAATAGTATTTAAGAAGTTCAACTTTATTAATCATTGGATAAGTGCAAAATAAAGTGATACGACTTCACACCAACCATAGTGGCTACAATTAAATATATAGGGAGAAGAAACAGGGGTTAACAAGGCTAAGAAGCAAGTATATTTTTCATACAACACAAATGGGAGTATAAATTGGTAAAGGCACTTTGGAAAACCTATTTCACTAAGGACCAGAAATTCTACTTCTAGGTATGTAAGCAACATAAGTCTATATATCTATCTGGTCACTTAAGGCATATTCAAGTTTTCTTGTAGTAGCACTATTTGTAATAACACATATGAAAGTACCCAAATGCCCATCGATGTAGAATGGGCAAACAAAACAAGAATGCCATACAACAATGAAAATGAATGCTATGAATGAACTCCCAGACATAGTGTTGGGCAAAAGGAAGCCAAACAAGAAAGAAAGCCTATGTAAAATACAAATAATAGATAAAAGTGATCTTGTTCACAATCAGGATAAAGGTTCTGATAGGGAGATGAAGGCTTCTGTGGTAATGGAATGTTCTATTTCTTGGTCAGGGTGCTGGTTACATCAGTGTGTTTAGTTTGCAAAAATACATTGCACGTGATATAGGCACATCTATGTATGGATATTATACTTCAATGAAAGAGTTTGAAAAATTTGCATTTGTTTAAGTCACAAGATTTATGTTTTATAAATATCTAGGAGATGCAAGATTTCTTTAGAGTTTGTGTGACAGAGGTAACTTGTCTCCCAATATCCATTACTACTGTATAACTTTTAAATAGTATACAAAGTTCTGCTAATCATATGGCCACCCAAAGCAACGGCCATGATTCCCTCTGTTCTCTGTGGCTCCTTGACTGAATTCAGATCAATGAGATGTAAGTATAATTTCCTGTCGCTGTTTTCAGGGACCTTCATTAAGAAACAACCTGCACTCCTCTGTTATTCCTGCTTTCCTCTCTCTTATGCACTGATGTTACTAGATAAAAACTCCTCTTGTATTGAAGAGGGTGGAGAAATAAGATGAAATGGAATCCTGGCCTGTGATGACTGTGAATTTTCCATAATAGTTTGAAATCACCTAACCAAACTTTTATACGAAACAAAAATAAAAATAAAAAAAATCTATCTATTAAATGGCAATCTAATCTAAATTTTACAAAATTAAATAAATACATAGAAAAAAACATTACTCTTGTTTATACCAATTAGTACACAACTACTTAAGTAATTAGTGAGTATAAAATGTAATATCAACAACTGTGTAACAAATACTGTGAGAATAATACTCTCATAGAGGTTAACCAATTGATTTTAATAAAGGTATTCAACGTCACACATCTAGGAGTGAAAAATTTGATTTCGAACTTAGTTTTTCCCAGGAGACTAGATTCAGTATTATAGTCTTCACACTCAAAGCACTCTTGGTAGAAGATCGATCGATCTATCTATCTATCAATCAAAAAGTGAGGAGTCGAATCTGGTATGATTTAACAGATCCTGAATTAAGGGATAGCAATGGATATAAAAAGAATGTTATAAATTAAAATAGACATTATGAGAAATTTTATTTAGGATGTTGTGATTGATTAGAGGTGATGGAATTCAGGATAAATCTCAAGTTTTGATTCTACAGTGTACCCTTGAACAACATGAAGGTTAGGGGTGATGACACCTCTGCACAGTCAAAAATTTGCATATAACTTTTGACTCCCTCCAAACTTACATACCTATTATTGACTTAAAGCCTTACCAATAACACAGTCAATTAACACATATTTTGTATGTTTATGTATTATATACTATATTTTATAATAATGTAAGATAGAAAAGGAACATGTAAAGATAATCATAGGAAAAAATACATTCACAGTATTTATTGAAAAAAAACACCCACAAACCTGTATAATTTGACCCACACAGTTCAAACCTGTGTTGTTTAAGGTTCAACTATAGACTTTTTCAGCATGTTGTTCTTATTTTACTTGAAATAGAAAATATAGGGAGAGTACAAGTTTGGGGGAAAGCATTACAGGAAAAATAGTAAACATGTTGACACACACACACATAGAATTATAAATGAGGTTAGTGAACAATTTGAGGAGAAAATCCTGTCTTTATCACTTAAAGACAGTTATAAGACACAATTTATTTTTAAAGTTTTCCAGAGAATATAAATGAATTTAAGTGGATTACTACCCCCTAATCTATAGAAATAATTAATACATTAACATCACACTAATTTTAATCAATATTTTATGTGATTTATAATGTAAACATTATCTAGTGCATAAGAACACTAACATTGTGCTGTCAATTAAGCCACTAACAACTTCTTTACAAATGTTAGTCATGTTCTGAAGATATTATTATCATAGTTATCACTCAAAAATTTGAATTTCTATTATATGCTTGACTCTTTCTTTGTCGCTACAGCCAGAAAAAAAGATGTATGTCATGGTTTTTATCCTCTAGAGACCTACAATATTATAGGGGAGACAAGTACACAAAAGAACAAAAAAGTTGATGTAGCATTTGCTCTGTTCGATGAGTGCCTCAGATAATCGGTGCTGTATGAGTTAGAGTCAGTTAACCTCTAAAAAGTAGGTGGTCATGGTAGACTTCTCAGAAGAGCTTGGACTCAAGTTGAAACATAATGAAAGCTAAGAATTGTAGAGGACCCTAAAGTATATATTAACTAGAGGCCCGGTGCACAAAAATCTGTGAACTTGGGGGGTTCCCTCAGCCTGGCCTGTGCCCTCTCACAGTCTGGGGGATCGGGCTCCCCGGGGGATCAGGCCTAAGCTGGCAGTCAGACATCTCTCTAGCAGCCCAGAAGCTCTCAGGGGATGTCTACCTGCCAGCGGGGAGCAGGCCTAAGCTGCAGTTGGACATCCTTAGTGCTGCTGAAGAGGTGGGAGACTCCGGCCACAACCGTAGTGCTGGCAGCCCTCAGACAGGCTTGTGGCTGAGCAGAGCTCCCCCTGTGGGAGCGCACTGACCACCAGGGGGCAGCTCCTGCATTGAGCATCTGCCCCCTAGCGGTCAGTGTGTGTCATAGTGACCAGTCATTCCCAGTGGTTCTGCTGTTGGGGTCAATTTGCATATTACCCTTTTATTATATAGGATGCTTTGGAAACATTATGGAGAACATTATTGAGGTCCTTTAGTTCAAACCAAGATAGTTATGCTATTATTTTCTATTTTAAACTTATTTTTACCAAATAAATCTAATAATTTATCTAGAAATTGCCTTGCTCTGATCAAAAAACTGTCTACTCTTATTTCCTAACATTTGGTATCTGCATCCATGAGCTTTTGACTCTGACCATTGAGCTGAAATACAGAAGGTTACATCACATCATTTACATTATCACCCTCTCCCCACTCGCAATACAAATGTGACATTTCAATTTTGCACACTTCAACTCTCTTTAAATCATCTGTATAAAAACTTCAAAGCTTGATTGATGATGAATGAGCCATTGTCTCCTCTAGCACCCGGTTCTCATTAGCCTTTAGAGTCTCAGCTTATTAATAATGAACCTTGAGGGCTGACCCAGTGGGGTAGCAACTATTCATTGTGCTCCCAGCTGAAAGGTCTGGGTTTGGGAAAGATATAGGAATCTCTGGACCAAGTCTATTCCAGAGATGATGTATTAAGTATCACAGGTAGATGATGTCAGCTGTATTATTTTTGCATTCCTATCAGACAACAGATTTGTGTGGTTTTAGGTGATGACAGTTAGAAAGATGCATTGCTTTCTGTCTGAGAAAGTCTAGTAACTGCTTCCTCCTGCAGCTTCATCTTGAAAATGGGCTTTGCCACTTTGAATTTTGACTTCTTGACCTTTGGTTTGGATAGGCAATGTAACTGTGATATATGCACTGTTACAACATTCCCACTGTAATTAGACAAGGCAATATTTCTAATCTTTATTTTTATTATCATTGTAATTGTGAGGTTGACCTGTAGATACACCCATGCAAAACAAGACATTTAGATACACTATCAGGAATCGAGGTGAAGTATTTAATTCTTGCTTCTTAGGTCTTTCATATATAATTGTTGTTGGTAGCTTTGTGAGTAGAAATATAAAGTTTACTCTTGATGCCAATTGTATAGAGTGAAGTGGAATATGGCTAACCGCTTTTAACATCATAATCTTTATTTTCTAAGAAAGAAAGGACATTCAATCTTCTTTATGAAATGGTTACCAATTGTGCATGGGGTCAAAGCAATTTTGTCAACTTCCGAAGTGTAGTAAGGAGGTCAGATTAATCTGTATTTTCAGCAGGGATCTACATCACAATTAGGCTATTTCATACAGGGCCTGAGAAAAGCCATGATTCAGTGTTTTATCACATTTTCTTTTCAGATAATATATTTGCAAAATGTCAATGATTCTCTTAATGTTCACTCATCCCCAAATTCACTATAATAACTAGCATTTGCTAAGAAATAAAGAGCACAAAGAACTTCTTTAAATAACGCAAACATTTCTTTCTTCATTAGACTTATACAAATTTAAATCAATGGGGGAAAATGGTCAAATTGACAACCTTTTTGAATTATAAGGCTATGACACTAGTACAATACATATCCTCTTTAAAATGTCATATTGGCACTTTAGAACTTTCTAAAAAATAATCTAAGGAATGATATACGGTAGATTTATGGTTCAATATAAAAACATGATTTTAGATGTCTGTGTAGCATATGCTAAATAATTTGCACAGATATGGGGGAATTTGGTATGTCTGGGGTAGCACAAAGTTATTATTATTCACTTGATAAATAATTGAATTTGGTTCACAAAATAGGTTTAGGGATACCAAAGAACGTGTCTAAATATGCATTGTAAATATCAAACACCCTGCCTGCAATAACTTTATACATTATCAATTTATAGAATTTTGTATAACAATGTTATTTCTCTTTCAGTTTATAAAAGATCTAACCTAAAAATTAGATATATATTTTTAATTTTTCCTGTTTTCAATATATTAGATTTTCTTTAATGAAGCAGTAGTTATTGTGTATCTTACTTGTGTCTTGCATGTTAGACACAGTTTTGAATAAAACAGACTTAATGAAATGTAGAACCATATGAGATGAGCCATTGTTTATGAAAAAAGACAACTTTTAATCTTAATCTATTTTCACCAGAATATAATTTAAAATTAGGAAAAATAATGGAAATTAACTGATCAATGTTCTTGGCAATTTCATGGTACTTTCATTTTTCAGATCAATTTTAAAAATATTCATTGTTCTAGGGTTGATGCTGTAGATGCAGCACTGAAAAATATCCCCTACCTTCATGGAGTTTAATCTAATATTTCAGTTAATATATTTCAGTTAATATATATATATATATATATATATATATATATATATATATATATTTAAATTCAACATATTAAAAATAGTGTGGTTTACAACTTACTTAAAATACAAAATGATTCATAATATTTTCACTTGACTTGTATTAATCTAGTAGAAAATGTTTGAGACACAAAACATATTTAAGTGTTTACTGGAATTTTTCAGTAATGAAATGCTTTTTTCATAGAATGTCATATTTCATATATCTTACTATATTTAACCATGGCATTTATTAAGAAGACACAGTATTGTTTTCTGAACTTGCTGGAAATATTTTTATGTAATAAAATAAAATTCATCATAGCTTTTTCTACCAATTATTCCAATGGCCAGGAATAATTGTGTCCCTCTCAATTTACTCCAATATATTAGCTACAATGGAAGTGAATTGCAATGGAATGAGATGGCATTGAGTTTATTTACTTATTCAACATTTTTGAGACTTTTAACTCTTCTAGACTGCATGTATCTTTGTTTGAATATCAATTACATTTATACCTCATTTGCTTATCATGCTTAGAATTAGAATTTGTCTTTTTTTGTCATGGTTTTAAAATTTAATTATTTATCATTTTATTTCATGATAGCAGGAAGGAAACTCTTGATGTAACAGAGATGGTACCTTCCAATAAATCTTTAATAATACTGATGGAAAGTTCTGCTGTTCTTGTGTTAGCAAAGATAGATCCAAAGCATAGCCAGACGTTGTTGCTGTTTTTTTGTATCTTCTTAGGCAAATATCTTATCAAGCTGTTCTCTTTTTCTAGTTCTTATCCCTCTTTGTAATAAAAAAATGTAATCTTGTCTCTATAGTTAACCAAGGCAGAAACATTAGTTATCCCTTTTGTCCAGTAAATAATCAGTACTTTAACAACTGTCTTATAGGTCAATACCTTTCCTAGAATTTTCTTATTCCAGAAATAAATCTAACTAAATATTTCCCCATAAAATATTAAATCAATATTTAAAATCATGTAACATAAAATCATTGTAAACTATACAAATAAATTTATTTTTTAAATTATATTCTGATATAACTAGGTAATCAAGTTGATAAAAAGAAAATGTAAGATATAGTATACATTAAAATTATCCTGTAATTGTCAATAAAATACACATTTTCTGATTGTGGGGTTTGACATTCAACAAATAATAGTTCTAAGCCAAACATATAGGAAAAAAAAATATTTTCAGAGAAAATACACACATACATACATAAACTATCCATAATTAAATACAAAAAATATATAACTCCTCCTGATTAAAACTGCTTGGAGATGCTTGGTTTTGAATTTAGGATGACAAAAGTATCCAGACTTATGATTGTAGTCTCAATTTGAAATTTTAACATGTAAGATGATACTGGCATTATTAATGCCTCCTTTCTAAATCCTTTTCAAAGTATAAACCAAGCTTTTGAACAGAATATTTCTAAGAAATAAATGTAAACATTGGTAGAAGATTAATATTGTTGAAGAAAAGGATTTGATGAGATTATTATTCAATATAATATCTGATTCTATTAGAATATTTCTAGATAGGAAGTTAGAGATGGATACTGTGTTCCTTCGGTATAAACTATTTGAATTAAAATGTGACTCCTGAAAAATGCAGGCTCTTTTTACAATGTGTGAGCTATTACTTTTCACTTGTTTTAAAGTAGAACTTTCCAAATGTAGACTGAAGAATAACCTTTATTTCTTGGATGGAAATCAAAATCTCCTTTTTTTGTCACCTAATGAAGAATTATTCTTGTAGAAGAAGAGCATTCCCTAATGTCTCATGAGAAAGCTATTAGTATGAGATCGTCACATTTCTTAGATAGGAACTTAATGCCAAACATTAATGTAGACATTCATTTTCACAATCGTTCTTGCATCTTACATCTCCCTTCTGCTTTGATGAAGGTTATATGGGTAGGTTGTGAAAAATAACGAGCTGAGTTTTAGAAGTAGAAAGATTATCTAATTCCTTATTGTTTATTTTTTTTCTCACTTGAAAAAAATGGAGCCATAGTCAGTGAAAGGATTGATGATGGAAATCCAAGTGATTTTAAATGTGGAAAGCCATGCAGTAACAAAATAAATCTGGAGGATTTTATACATGCAACACAGTATGGCCATTTAGATGCGCCTAGCAGTCTCACTTTCACAAATACCCGTTTTGTGGTGTCACCTATTCCTTTCATATTTTATCTCCCTCATTGTTTTTAGCTGACTCATGAAAATGTAGCATGGGATGCTGTACAGGAGAGATGATTCTCTCAAGGCCACGAAGGGAGTCACTTGCCTTCCCGATATCCTCTTCTTCCTCACTAACACGAGTGCTTGTTTAGATTCTGTTCAAGTAGCAATATGTCCACCTAAATACTTGCTTCCTCAGCCTCTCTTGCAGAACAATGGCCATGAGAGGTCGTGCTGGCCGATGAATACATATTTAATCCCTGAGGAGAGCATCTCTTTCCAAAGAGATAGTTAGTGCCTTACTAGGAGAAAGTATCTTGCTTGTTCCCCTTTCCTCACATGCCTTGACTTCAGACTAACACCTTTAGATGCAGCAGCCCTCTTGTGCCTGGAGAGAATAAAGCCAACACACAGAACAGGTTGTGTGTACTGTGGAGCAGCCAAACTAATATCTGCAACTGCCTTCTGCAGGTTTCTTATTATTATGTGAGAAAAACCATCCCTTAGCTACTATTAGTTCAGTGTTTGTACTTGTAACTGAATGCTTTATAGACTGACATATGACTTTATCTTAAGTTGTTATTTTTATTAAACAAGAGGAGGAAATGTGGTAGATATTGAGCAGGAAAATGCTATGTATATTTCTAACCAATTTCTTCAAAAAAATAACAATAGTATTTGCAGAAGAATGTTAATTTTATTTCTGGATAACTTAAAGAGAATCGATGTATATGATTAACCATTGTTCAGGGAGACAAGTTACCTGATCAAGGCAAGTGTTGTGAAATAGAGAAACAAGTAAAAATTGGCATTAGTGTATTTTATCCCATGGTCATACCATTGTTCCCATGGTCAAACCATCGTGTTTTTATTCTATCTTGAATTGTGTTGTTCTCAAGGAATGATTGGCACTTCTATTGATTCCATAGAAGACAAAGAAGAATTTTTTTTTTTTTTTTTTATGATTGGACCCTTCATTAGTTTTAGCTTCCATTTGGGAGTAATTATTTACTCATTGACTCTAGTCAATGTCACATTGACTGAAACAATTTTTTGTAAGGGAAATTTGATAAGTTGTACCAAAAGTCTTAAAAATATTTTAAAAATGTATGATATTATAATGTCATTTGTGGAAATTTATTTTAAAAAACTAAACTGAGATAAACAAGTTAAATGACCAAAAAGAGGGGATTTATTAAATAAGTACTATTTAATTCATTCTTTGGCATATTGTATTCTCACTAGAAATAATGTAGAATGTTATTTGATTACCACTAATTACTCACCAATCACTATTATAATTAGCAGGCTATGCGATATTATATGTAATATTACCCCAATTTCAGGAAAAGAGATTAGTAGTGTCTATGCCAAAATGTTAAGAATGTTTTCTCTCTGAGCATTTGGATTATGAGTGTTTGTTTGTTTGTATTTTTTATCTTTTCAATTTTTCCATTTAATTTATATGACTCAGAAAAAAAATATGTTTAAAGATATACTGGCTATTAACGAAGTAACTCTAACATTGAGAATATTTTAAGGGTAACTCATTTTTATTGACTACCTTTTCATCAACAAAAGGCTTGACAACAAATCTGTTTGTTTGTTTTAATACAGAAATCCTAAATGGTGGAGTCTATGTAGACCAGAACAAATTTCTTTGTTATGCAAACACAATTCATTGGCAAGATATTGTTCGGAATCCATGGCCTTCCAACTTGACTCTGGTGTCAACAAATGGTAGCTCAGGATGTGAGTAGCATTACCCTTTTTAATGTCTGAAATGTTCTTCTACTTCTTGTGAAAATGAACAGCTTTTGTTTATCATGCCATTGATAACATTTTGAATTTTGATTACATCCATTGAACTGTGCTGTTTTATACAACAGAACAATCTTTTACTTAAAAAGTTACTCTCTTTTTTGGAATGATACTTCCCCTTTACAAATTACTATTTTCTTAACATGACATTTTTCAATAAATCAAAATTATGTTAGCATATTTTCAACTTATAAATATGTGCCCCATTGTCCATAAACTTAAGGCTGATGTCTAACTACTGCTTCACCACTGAGATTAAGGTAGTAGAACAACAATGTGCTTTCCTATTTATTATAAATTTAAAAAATTTAAAACTATTGAACATTTTAAAATTCCTAAGCCTTCATTTGCCCCTAAAATCCTCATGGCAATCTGAAACACAATAAGTAGAGTGTAAAAATATACACTTTATATAGGAGAAATATATGTTATATTCTGGTTTTAGTCTGCAAATAAACAACCCAATTTACCAATCTTAAAATGTATTATTTCTACCATAGAGAATTTATCAGATTAAAAGGGTTCAATATTATTACATTATAAGCAAATAATATTCAATCATTGAAACCTTTGAAAAACTTTCTGGCAAGAATCGGTGTCATTTTTATAAAGGAGGCTCTGTTGTCCCCATATTTATTATTACTGATGTTTGTATGAGAATATAATCTTCATTAAGTGTTAACCTGGGTTTTATATTTCTCATCTATTATTATATATTTCCCACCTGAAATCATAACTATCGTCACACAATTCAACAATTATTTGAAATTGTACTGATTGTGTTATGATGCTTTATAGGAAATCAAACTCCAAGGGACAAGTATTAAGTTTCATTACAGTCCTAACAATTTAATGGGGAAATATGAATACATTTGATTCAAACTGACAGCTGTGTTTCAATAAATGGCTGAAACATTTTTTAAGCAGAGTAACATAATTTTCTTCTCTTTTGAGCAGAAATTTGTATGTGATTTCATCTTTACAGTGTTCAAGTTGCCTATCTCATAAAATTATATGAGAATAAAAGATTGAATCTCTTCACACTAACAAGGCAAATGATGTGTTTCAGAAATGGCTTCCATGTTCAGTCTGCTCAGACTATGGTACATTATGTATAGAAATTGCATAATGGTTTGATAAGAGGAATGGCCCACTGACTGTCAGCTTGTTAGAGGGACTACTAGCCTGTAATGCATGAACAAGATCAGACAGGAATAAAGCCCAAGACAGAAGGCAAAAGGAAGTGTGTCCACCAGCTATACAGAATGTGGAAGAAAAAAGGTCTGAGGGGCTTGCTGCACTCTCACAGATGGTATCTCTTTGTGCACTTCTTTTCAGAGTGAATTTGGATGGTTGTGCCTATAATTAGGCAACTAGAGCTGCATTTCTTTTTGCCTGCAAGTAATTGCAAGCACGAAAATTATAAATGCAAAATAGAGTCATAATGAATGGTACTTTGCAAATTAACCACCAATTGCTTATCAAAGTTTTATTCTTTATATACTAGTTCTATTTGCTGACTCATTATATATAGTGCATATCACCATAATTGATGATAATGAATTGGTTGGTCTTTGAATATTGATCACCTATGTTCTTATCCTCAGTTAGTTTCGTCCTTGACTTTCTTCCCATGGGTGATCACAGATACTCTTGTGGTTTTAAATGCAACTTCTACCCTGCTGACTCCGAGAGCCACACACCACCAACCAGTCACCTAAGTTTAAAACAGGCTAGTCATCATTGACTTCACTTTTTCTTTGGCCTTGGCATTTATTTAATCATTAAATCATGGTAAATCTGCTTATTTCTTTATTTTGCATAGTTCTTATTTCCATAACTCTAGCTCAAGACTTCATCTGTTGCCAGAGTTACTGAAAAAAAAGTTCTCTAAATTCTTTTTATTTTTTAAGTATATTTTATTGATTTTTTTTTTAAAGAGGGGAAGGGAGAGGGATAGAGAGTTAGAAACACCGATGAGAGAGAAACATCGATCAGCTGCCTCCTGCACACTCCCTACTGGGTATGTGCCCGCAACCAAGGTACATGCCCTTGACCAGAATCGAACCTGAGACCCTTGAGTCTGCAGGCCGACACTCAATCCACTGAGCAAAACCAGTTACGGCTCTCTAAATTCTTAATATTTTTTGAGAC
This sequence comes from Myotis daubentonii, assembly GCF_963259705.1. Taxonomy (NCBI): domain Eukaryota; kingdom Metazoa; phylum Chordata; class Mammalia; order Chiroptera; family Vespertilionidae; genus Myotis; species Myotis daubentonii. Next base: position 17,066,877 of record NC_081846.1, on the reverse strand, counting down.
CACGGACCCTGTGGCAGTCTAGTGAAATCCATAGTCCCCTTGTTATAATATTTTAAATAAATAAAGCATAAAAATAAAGTTATTATATTTTAAATTCATAAAATTAATACATTTATAAAATATATTACAAAGGATTGCAATAAAATTATATTAAATACATGTAAAATCATACTTATAAAGTAAATATATGATATAGTAAGTGTTTCTTTAGTTGTACATTAAATAAAACATTATAATATTATAATTAATATGTAGTGGAGTTTTGAAGCAGTGATAGGCATAAATACTATTTTTAAAGGACAGTTTCTTTAATAAATAGTGTTGAGAAAACTAGATAGCCACAAGTTTAATGTTAGACTTTTATCTTACATTATATATAAAGATAATTCAAAATTGATTAAAGACATAAATATAAGACCACAAACTATAAGACTTCTAGAATAAAACATGGAGGAAAAGCTCATGACATTGGATTTGCCAATGATTATTGAAGATGACATTAAAAGCCTAGGCAACAAAAGCAAAAATAGAAAAATGGGTCTACATCCAACTTAAAACTATGTTCATCAAGGGATACAACCAAAGAGTAAAAATACAATTAACAGAATGGGAGGAGATATTTATAAATCATGTATATGATAAGGAGTTAATATCCTACAACTCAACAATAATAACAAAATAAACAATCTGATGCAAGAACTGGCAATAGATCTCAATAGATATTTCTCCAAAGATGATATACAAATAACAATAAGCATACAAAAAGGTAGTCACATCACTAGTTATTAGAGAAATGCAAATAAACACCATGAAATATTACTTCACACCTATTAGAATGACTACTATCAAAATACTAGGAAAATAGTAAATTTTGGTGAAGATGTCCAGAAATTTACACACCTGTGAGGTTTTGTTGAAATTGCTAAATAGTGCAATTGCTATGGAAAATGGTATGGTGGTTCCTCAAAATTTTAAAATAGAACTACCATATCATCCACAAATCCCAAAAGATTTTTACATGAGAGCTTAAATTAAAGAAATAGGAATATATATATATATATATATATATATATATATATATATATATATATATATATATATATATCTTAGTAAGAATAAATGAATCCTTATTAATTCAAAGAATAGCTTTTAGAACAGACCTATTAAATTGAAGTAGATTCTTTATGAACCTCAAATAATAAAACAAAAACAAATGAATTAAAGATCACATAGGGCCCGGCCAGTGTGACCTCCTATGAGCGAGGAGGTCATGGTTCGATTTCCAGTCAAGGCACATGCCCAGGCTCAAACCCCAGTGTGGGGCTGCAGGAGGCAGCCAATCAATGATTCTCTCTTATCACTGATGTTTCTATCTCTTCCTCTCCCTTCCTCTCTGAAATCAATAAAAAATATATTTTAAAAAGATCATGTAGGAATTCAGTTACAATTAATCTAAACAAAATATTAGCAAATAAAACTAATAGATTCTAGGATGTATTTCAAGTGTAGCTCTGCGTCTTTTTTTTTTTTTTAATTCTCACCTGAGGATATTTTTTCCTTTTTTTTCTTTTTTAGAGAACGTGGTGTGAAAGGGAGGACAGACGGGGAGACGGGGAGAGAGAGTGAAAGAGAGAGAGAGAGAGAGAGAGAGAGAGAGAGAGAGAGAGAGAGAGAGAGAGAGAGAGAGATTAACATGATTAACATGGATGTGAGAGAGATACAACTATTGATTGCCTCCCACAGTAAGCACCTCCAACAGGGGCCAGGGATTAAACCTGCAACGGAGGTACATGCTCTTGACCAGCAATGGAACCTTCACCCCTTCAGTCCGCAGGCTGACGCTCTAACCAGAGTCAAATGGGCACAGCTCTGCTGTCTTTTTAATGTTATTAATGAGAGAGTAAGAACTTGAACCTGACTGATATGTGAGAGTCCATGAGACTGGAATCATAAGAAGAAAATTTCCATAAAATTCAGGCAAGAATATCCCTCTGATCATTTCCAAACCTTGGAGTACCAGCTCCTTTGTTTTTCCTGGGCTCTTTACCTCTTATCCAGGTAAAGGCTCATTTCATCTTCTGTTTCTGAATTAGTGGAATCAATTTGTTTGATAAGGAAATGCCCCTTGCAGGCATGGCATATATTGTGACCTCCTTAGAGAAGTTTTAGTAGTGCTTTTCCCAAAGCACGGTTTCTTCAGTCTCAAATTATACCTCATGTCAGTGGTGTGCTGATAAAATAGCACTCTTCAAAACTAGGGGGAAACACCCTGATTTGTAGAGCTTTCTTATTTCCACGGTTTAACTGTTCCTATCATTGTCCCTTTTCTAGCAACTAATGTGGATTTTGGAAGACATGACTGGTTTGCTTGCCATTATGTAGTATCTCCACCATACAGATTCAAGAGATGTAAATATACTCAATTGTACAGATACTATAGTAAAATATAGTAAATGAATCAGAAAATGATGAGTTTTAAATATATATATATGCTTTGTTTAAATAAAATTTAATTAGGCATTATAAAAATTTAATATTTTATAACGGCTGTACCTAACAACCAGCTCTCAAAATTCAGAAAATCTGATGGTAGTCTGTGTCCACGACTGCCATGGGGAGGTAATGCAGGGCTAAGCCCTGCCCAGTGTTAATCATTTACCTCTGTAATGATGCAAAGAGAAGATTAAGCCTACCCATCATGCATGATAGGAACAGATGAACAGATTGTGGCCCTTGGTCTTCTGTAGAGCAAATGTTGAATAAGACACACACACACACACACACACACACACACACACACACACACACGCGCGCGCGCGCGCGCGCGCGCGCGCGCGCGCGCGTGCAAACAACTTAGGAAAAAAATAACCTCTTTAGGAACAGGGAAGTTTAAATAAAAATGTACAGCCATAACATTTTTCATTTAAATTATTAGTATACTTAGCTTCTGCATTCATGTTGACTTCTTGCACACAAGATTTATGCAAGAATAATGGCTAGACATTACTTCTATTTGAATAAAAATCTTACAGAAATGTTCCCTCTCAGAGTACTGAGTTTCTGCCCCCAATACATAAACTCCTCTGTACCCCACAAGCATGCTGCTCTGGCTCTTAAAATTTTCTACCTCAAATAAATCATCATGACCATGGCCTGTTAGAAGGAAAATTATTTTTATGTAAAGTGACAGCAGAGGTGTTGTGTTTTATGGTCTAACATTATGAAAGGACAAGGTTATTTATGTCCAGAGATAAGTAGATTGATGGCTTCTAAACTGCCCAAGTTTCTCCCTGAGTAATTTTGGTTTAAGGATGGAAATCTACCTTTCGCCAAGTTTTCCAGTTGATTCTAATGACAGGTATAAGTAGCATTGACCTGGTGTAGGATTTCTATGCTCTTCAAATGATTAGCAAAGCTTATTATGATGAATATATTTCAGACCAGCTGCTGATTCAAAATGGCATAGAATATATGGGCTCATTGCTGCAAATGAGCCAAATACCAAATACATGAATCCCCTCTTAGAGAATATGTAGCTCTCTGTTGTTATATGAAACTTCTGTTACTAATTTCAGAATAGCAATAACAGCGCTTTAAGTGCCTGTGACCTTCTGGGCTGGGTGCATCACGTGCATGTAAAGAACCCCATTTCCAAATCTTCTATAAGTTCTGTAAGGTAGGTATTCAGAATCCCATTTGTGGTTGCTGAGAGCCTTGACAACTTTCAATTTTTAGTAATAAGGACGTGCTGTCTTCCAGTGAAAGGTTGAAAAGATGAAAAAGTTCATGAAACAGCAGATCTGTGAGATTCAAATTATCCAGTGGGGGGCAGCCTTCAGATTTTATTGTTTCTTGGAAATTTACTTAAAAGTAAATTTTAACAAGCTTTTCACTATTGATTGAAAAGGAATATCATTGCTTAACTAAAAGTCACTGTTATTATGAAAAAGGCTTGTACATTGTTCAGACATGATGCATAAAGGTCAAGCAATCAGAATTATAAAGTTTTTTGGGTGTGTTTTTTTTGACTAGTAACTCCTAACATTTCTTGAAATAGTGAGGTTTTTTAAATTGGAGGTTTTTTTTGGAATTGAATAACATTTATCTCATTGGGAGGAAAAATAATTAAGAACTACACACTCTGTTTAAATTTTATGACAACCAAGAAAAATCTAATCAAGGTAATTTAAGAAAAGATAAATCATTCCAAAGTTTATGGAGTGATGGATGAATAAGCAAAATGTGGTATTTACATACAATGGGATATTATTTTGCCTTTTAAAAGCAAATTCTGACATATGCTACAACATTAGTGAACCGTGAGGACATTATGCCAAGTGAAGTAAGCCAGTTATAGAAATGATAAATACTGTATGATTTCATTTACATACAATACTTAGAATAGTCCAAATTATAAAGACAGAAAATACTAGTATACTGTTGCTTGTGCCCTGTGGGGAGGTAATGATGGGAGTGGTTCAGTGTATTATTTCATTTATATAAGGTGAAAAGACTCATGGTCATATATGTTGCACAACAATGTGAATGCATTTAATACTACTGAAATGGTTGAGATGGTAAATTTTATGTGTATTTTTTACAATAATTTTTTAAATATAAATCAAGGATTATTAGTAGGACACTTCTGGTGATCTGGCACATTTTAATTCCTTTTTTATAATTGAAAAATGTACCCCTATATAAAGTTTGAAGACATCCTGCTATATGAGAATTTGCAAATAATTTTAAGCCTGTAGGAATTAGGTATAGGGGTTGAAATGCTACATTGATTAAAAAACTGACTTAAATTTTTAAAAAGATACTCATCAGAACAAAAAATATATATATTAATCATGTAACAAGTGCCTTAAACAAAGAGATTCACAAAGAATTTCATAGTTGATTTTTAAAAACATAAAACCATAATTGTGTATTTGGCATTTAAAGCAACTGTGTAAAATTGAATGAAAATTACACTGAATCCATTCAGCATTACCCAGCTTCTATTTCTCTCTGATCTGTTTACTCTGTAATGGGTTCAGAGTGATTATGTCTGTGCCTGGGCCCTGTTTTGCAACCATCATTCAGACATTTCATTACTGCTCATATGTCTATTCCCATTCACTAATGAAAGTGGTTTCATGGAACTCAGTTGCACAATTCAGTAGAATTTAAAGAGCTTACTATTTCTCCTTTCTTCTCTCTAATTTCTCATCACTTAGAGAAAGCTTTGAAGTAACAGGAAGATGTTTACAAGTAACTGAAAATTGTGCATTTAAGCTCCTCTTTCATAACATTTACCAAGATGAAGTTATACCTGTGCTGTCCGTCTTCTATGGTGTCCTCTCACTAAGCCCTTTTATTTTTTTTTTTAATTTAGCCACTTTTATTTCAAAGTTTGGAGCAGAAGTAGAGGAGAGATTGCTGGTTACACTGGAGGGTTGGGGCAGGAGGGGCTGGCATCTCTCCAGGGAGCTGCAGAAAAATGAATAAGGAGATCAAGCTGCTAACCCACTTAACAATCTTTCAAGCCTAGATTGTTGCAAGCAGCCCTATGCAACTTTTATTTAATTCTTTGCTGCCTGGCAAGAACAAATTATGTTCTATTTAGAGGTGATTCTTTTGGCAATTGTAGGTGCTCTTTCTAAGCAGGGAAGAAAAAAATGGGATGGAAATTATGCAGTGACATTTCTTTTAAAGTTCTCCTTTAAGAATAAGTAAGAGAAATATAAAAAAGGGGCGGGGGGGGGGGGCCTGATTTAAAAATGTGCAAAGGCAAAGTCATCTCAAAATTAGGTGTCTTGATCAGCCACTTTTGTTCTCCTACTTCCTCACGCTTTATTAAACAAAGATTTTGATATAGGTAGTTTCTTTAAAAACATATTTTCTATAGCATCAATTCAAACTCTGTACTCAAGAAGTAGAATACAAAATTAAACTAGTTAACTATATGCCACAGTTGCTACTTTGTTAAAAGTTAGCTATTGCTAATTATCATATGCCAGTGTGTTTTTGAGAGTAAAACAATTTGCTTTATAGGAAAAATACAATAATAAAACTATCTAAGTTTTTTAAAAGCAATGGAATGTTGGGGTAACCATCACGCCTTCATTTCTAAATTGCATTATGTTTTATAATTTCACATATCAAATATTTTAATGAAAATATTTGCTGTGTCTTTATAGTAGAATAAATAAGTGTCCGGGGCTTTTTGTATAGTTGACAGATACCTGCCTTGATTGAGTTTGTAGAGAAAGGTAAATCAATATTGTACAGTTTCCTAAGATTCCTATGAAATCATGAATGATTTCTGTTAATCCATTCTGTGGGCACAGGCATTTTATCTGAGGGGGGGAAACCCAAAATATTGTTTCATCAATAGTAAATTCATTTAGAGTAAGTGTGTAATACAGGGTACTTTAAAAATATTTAAATGGATAATCATAAAGAAAGAAAAATTACATTATTGTTCTCTCCTCTTCTTTTCCACCCTACTAAAACCTTCTACCTAGCCCTGTTCTAGGACATCCCATCTCCCCCACCAAATCTTTGTCCTTTTGGCACAATTATTCTACCACTAGGCTTTAAAGAGTAGCCTAACGACTGAGTTCAAGTTCTAGGCTTCTGTGAAATTTCAATCTTGACTCCAGGAATTTCTAACTTAAATATTTAGTCCTTTTATTCTTCATTTTCTCACATCGAATTGAGTTGGGATAATGAATGAAAATTCTAAAAACAGTGTCTTCCACATTATGTGTACATAAATGTTAGGTACCATTTCTAGTGGTTGTAGTTGGAGATCTGCTCCTCCTATAGAGACACCTGGTATCTCGCAATCTATGCTAAAGCTGGGATTGTAATCAGCCTTCTCTTAGCGTCCCATCATAATATTTTTTGTTGTTGTTAATCCTTACCAGAGGATATTTTTTAAAATATATGTTTATTGATTTCAGAGAGAAAGGGAGAGGGATAGAAACATCAATGAGAGAAAATCATCAATTGGCTGCCTCCTGCATGCTCCCCACTATGGATCGAGCCCGAAACCCAAGCATGTGCCCTGACAGGCAATGGAACCGTGACCTTCCTGGTTTATAGGTCAACACTCAACCACTGAGCCAGGTTGGCCGGGCCCAACGATATTTTTTTCACTGATTTTTAGATAGAGTGGAAGCGAGTGAGGGAAGGGGAGGGGAGAGGGGAGAGAGAGAGAGAGAGAGAGAGAGAGAGAGAGAGAGAGAGAGAGAGACATCTATGTGAGAGAGAACATTGATTGGTTGCCTCCCTGATGGAGATTGAACCTACAACCCAGATATGTGCCCTTGACAGGGAATCGAACCTGCGACCCGTCAGTGCACAGGTGAATGTTCTAACCACTCAGTCATAGTGGCAAGGCCATCCCATAATTTAAACCTAATGCACCTATAATTTTGTGGGAATGGGAAGTTGGGTGGGAAGAGCATTTTTTAAAGCTCTTGGTGCCCCCCACTGTGCCCTTTGCAGTCATCTTCTAAATGCTATACATTCACCACATACAAATCAAAGATCTTGGCAGGTGACCTAAATCATATTTTTAACTCCATGCCAGTCATTCCTTAGGTGAGTTTGGATGTGTCTGGGTCATTGATCTTATGCAACATTCTTGCCTAATGGTTTTTTTGAACTCCTAAAATCATTGAACTTGCTCAGTATTTACACTTATCCTAGGAGAGCCAGGCCAATTGTGACATAAAGTTTGTCTCTCTAGTGGTGTTAATAATCTATTTTCCGTGCTCTGCCCTCCTTTGTCCCACATGACTATATATATATATATATATATATATATATATATATATATATACACACATATATATATAGATATATAGATATAGATATAGATATATAGATATATAGATATATAGATGATATAGATATAGATATAGATATAGATATAGATATAGATATAGATATAGATATAGATATATAGATATAGATACTTGCTTATGTATTGATTAAGAATATGGAATCAGGAACCAATGTTTCTGGACTCCAATTTCCAGGGTACCTCAGGCCTATCACTTATTGTTTAAGCTTGGACATATTAAAATTCCCTGACCTCAGTTTTCTCATCTGTAGTATTATTTTTCTCCTAAGGTTGTCACAGGAAAGAAATCACCTAGAACAATGCATGCTGTGTAATAAACTGATATTACATCTAAGCTATGCCTAAATATTCAATGTGCTAGTTGATAGGGACTTTAATTCTATCTGGAAAATTTGCATTTCAGATGGTTCCAATACCAATATTATTTTTCAGAAATCAGTTCCCTAGGGAAGAATGATAGGTAATAGGGCTGATATTTAGGCCTAAATCATATTGTGATGGAATACAATTGGTATATATGCAGTGGTTTGCAAGTAATTATATATATAATAAATAACTCATTTTCCAGGTCTGTCTACTAGTACATCAACAAGAAACTCCATTGAAATGCCTGTTGATGGAATCCTATTATATATATAGATTATTGATTTTTTACAGAGAGGAAGGGAGAGGAATAGAGAGTTAGAAACATTGATGAGAGAGAAACACCGATCAGCTGCCTGCAGCACACCCCCCACTGGGGATGTGCCCGCAACCAAGGTACATGCCCTTGACCAGAATCGAACCCGGGACCCTTGAGTCCGCAGGTCGACGCTCTATCCACTAAGCCAAACCGGTCAGGGTGATGGAATCCTATTTTTAAAATAAATTATAAATCTATTATTCTTGAATTTTAGATTTTGTGTATGAACTTCAAAGGCAAATTAATGAAAGCATTTTTTACCAAGACATTTTAGTCTCATTACTAACTGTAATGCCTTTTGGGGTCACTTTCTTATAACCTCCATCAATTTTAAAATCACATTTTATTCCTTAGGCTTATGGTGGCATTTTAGAAATGTGCCTGTTTACTAATGTGGTAGTTTTTATTTTAAGTGTGAGGACTCAGAGGGGTGAATATATATCTACCCATATAGTTAAGTCCCTTTGGCAGCTGAGAGAATTGTAGGAACACAAGTAGAGACTTCTGGCTGCTATACCTCAGAGGAGTTTGTTTAATATAGTGCCATGGAGCTACCTAATCTTTTCCAATTTGTTACCCATTTTTCTTTGTTATCTGTCTCGGTGATGTCTCTTCTCCCTAACTGACTGCTACAGGCTAGCAATCTATAACAAATACTCAGTCTCAATCTCAGATAAAATTTTTAAAAAAGAGGCTGCAAGAGTAATGGTTCCAGCTATAATTATAAAGTCCCAAACTGCAGACATGGTAAGTCCCTTCTTTATTTACTCATGGTGGAAGAAGCTGGGTTAGCACTCACGCATGAAGATATTGATTGGCCTCAGTAAAGGAAATGTTGGGTTATTCAATCTGTGAAGCCTGCTGTGTTTTGTGAACTGTTAGAATCATTCCATAAGGAGCTTGTCATAATTTCACCCATTTCAGTTTTCCCATGACAATACCCAATTCTTATTAATTCCTAGAGGAGATAGATCTATTCTTAGAGCTGTCAGATGGAAGACAGATAAAAACAGAGACTGCTCATGTAGACTATGCCACACCCAGATGATGGAAACTTCTTTATGGTCAAAGAGTCCAGGACGTTGCTTCTCAAGTAGTATCTACTCTGACAGGATAAAAATGACTGTGGGAATATTCACGGTTCTCCCTTCCCTCCTGCTCAAACATTCTGTGTCTGCAAGCCTGATCTTTCCAGCCTACCAGGCCAAAATGTTTCTCACTCCTCCACACACACCACACCACACCACACACACACACACACACACACACACACACACACACACACAGTCTTCCTAGGGTATCACGTTGCACACTCAGGATACATAATAAAACATGGACAGAGAATTATTTGATCATAAAGCTGTATGGAATAAAGTATTTAGGGAGGACGGCTTAGTTGACCAATAACATAATGATTCAGTGGGGGAGGATGGAAGGGTGACAGCTTTGTGAAAGGAGAAGGCACCAAAAGAGAGAGATCTTGGGGGTAGGGTTGTGGGGAATGGAAGACTCAGAAAGTGAGAGTTATGTGAGAAAAGTGAGAAATGACTTAGAAATGTGGCCAATGTTTTGGATCCAATGAATGGTCTTTGAGAAGATTTAGTTTTCGTTTTTTTGTTTGTTTTGTTTTTAGTAAAGTTCTTTTGGTTGAATTTTGGCTATTGAACCACATGTGGATGGTGGCAGTTCCTCAGGGATCCATTTGCACCTCTAGTTAGCAAGCTCTCAGATGAGGGTCATGGAGCAGGAGAGATCCCAGCATCAATGACATCTAATCCTCTGCAGTTATCAAAAAATTAGTTCCACCCCTGGGTTCTTCTCTCTGTTCCTGACACATACTTTGAAATATGATCTGCACCCGTTCCCTCCTCCCATGTACACTAGCCTGAAATATACGGGACTGTGGTGTCCTAGGAGCAGAGTGAGATATCACTGTGCTTGGATGGTTAGTAACATCTCTGCTGAGGCTATGGCGTCTCAAACTTTGCCAAGGCATGCAGAGACCTCTGAAACCCAATTGTCCCTGTCTGCCAAGCCTGTCAAAGTGCCTACGATGTCATACACACACCCCTTCCCTATTGCCTGACTGTGGTACCTACTGAAAATGTCAACTCTGTTTGCATAAACACTTCTGTCTCAGATGACTTGATTTGTCTGCCACATCACCGTCTCTGACTCTTTGTCTCTCTTTGTTGTTCTCTAGTATTTTTATATACAACAGGAGGCCCGATGCATGAAATTCATGCATGGATATGGTCCCTAGGCCTGGCCAGCCATCAGGGCCGATCTGTGGGGCGACTAGAAGGGCTATCAGTGGACCCCCACTTGCAACCGCCTTGGCTGGCCTGGGGCCTGCGGGCTGGGGGCAGCTCCTGAATTGAGCGTCTGCTTCCTGGTGGTCAGTGCACGTCATAGTGGCCAGTTGTTTCGTTGGTTGGTCAATTTGCACATTAGGCTTTTACTATATAGGATGTTGTGAGGGAGGGAGAAGGGAAATAACAGTGATTGAGACTTATTACATGCCAGACACTTTACTACACATGCTATTTCACTTAGTTACTTCTGACACATATAGGAAGCATTATCATGTATGTTTTAATACTGAGGAAAGTCAGTTCTTAGGTGAAGTTTCTTGCCTAAGCTCCCACCAACTATAAATAGTGGAAACTGAATACAGATTAAAATTATTTCAAAGGTTGTGTTTTCTACATTTTACCAGCACTTTAAAGAATACTTAGACCAATAAATGGCAATATTATAAATTGCTTACATACTCAATAGTATTTTCAAATATTTCATTTTCCCTAAACTAGGGCTGTAATTTCCTACTATAATTATAAATGCCAATTTACTAAAATGTGTTTCTATTGAATTGACATTTATTTTAGCCCCAGTTACTGCTGAACCTTAATAAGCAAGTAATAGAATCAAAATAAATGCCACTTAGAAACAAGAAGAAAGTACAAAAATGTTGACAAGCAAATATGATCTGTAGAAAAGAGCTACTATGATACAATGCATCAAGTCTCTAGTTCCACTTTAATGATGTTTCTGTTTTCTTACCTATAAAATGAGACAAATAATAATATTTATGCTATGCTTTATTGTGTAAATTAAGTGAGATACTATGTGTAAGACACTTGGTCTACTAGTTAGAATGTAGAAAGCACTCAATAAACTATAGATGATGTGGTGAGGTCGATGATGTTGATGATGATTTCTAGAGTGGGTTATGAAGCATTGTACGAACTTCCATGTATGAGACAAACACTGAAATACAAAATCAAAAACAGAGTCAGCCATTATCAGAGTGAGCATTGAAATTCTGATTCATCTCCTACAAAACAGACTCTGTGTATTTGTGTTGTGTGTGTTGATATGCACATTAAATACTGATTTAAAATCGCAATTGCAGAAACTTACATCGATCCTATTAAATTTCATAGGGTTACTTTTGGCTCATTACTTCATCTACCAATTGCTTTTTAATTCTGTATAGTTATTCAAGTATGAGTTATTGCTACCCCTTCTAGATCTGTGTCTTTTGCAAATCTTGTACCCTTATTTCAACTTAATAATTAAAATGCCAAATATGATAGATAAGGATGGAGGCCTTTGGCACACTGCTAGAACCAGACCATCAGTGTAGGCCAGAACTGACATCAATTCTTCTATCAATGTTCTGATACATGTGCCTGTCATCCAGAAATCCACACGCCTGTTCCCGATCCCACCATTGTTTAACAGAAGGCCATAAAAAGGATATGGTGAACTTATTCTGCTATCCAAATCATTTCTCCAAGAGCTACAAATATTCAGAAAAATAGTATGGAAAATTAGTGATAATTTCTTTTTAAAAATTTTTTTTATTGATTAAGTTATTACATATGTGTCCTTATCCCCATGTTACCCCCCATCCACCCTACTCATGCCCTCACCCCCCTGTTGTCTGTGTCCATTGGTTAGGCCTATATGCTTGCATATAAGTCCTTTGGTTGATCCCTCCCCTTTAGACCCACCCTCCCCTCCCTTCCCACTGAGGTTTGATGGTCTGATCGATGCTTCTCTGTCTCTGGGTCTATTTTTGTCCATTAGTTTATGTTGTTCATTATATTCCATAAATGAGTGAGATCATGCGATATTTATCTTTCTCTGACTGGCTTATTTGTATTTCCATTTAAAAATATGCATTTATCTCCTACATGTATCAGCAAAATATTCCATAACACAAAGTGGTTAATTGAAACATTGTATGTTTGTATGATGGAAGGTAAATCCTCCAAAAAGGAAAAAAAAAAAAAAAACCCTCACAACAAACATATTTATTTAACACAGACCAAGGAGACATTCAAGCCCAGTTGAAATGTAAACCTTTTTTTTTTTTTTGCCAAAATCCTTCCTGTCCATTTTATTCATACATATAGCAAATACAATTATTATCAAAATTATTTGCCATTTTTCTGTCTATTTCCTGTACCTTAAAGGCTCCTGGAAGACAGGGAACTCACTTTTCATCTTTTTATCCTCTGGCCAAGATAGGGACTGGTTTAGTGTAGACTTTCAATAACTGTTGTGCTTCCCTCTTTTGAATTATACAGCCATAAAAAATTATTATTCTCTCATTCATTCCCCAGTAAAAGTAGTTTTAAGAGGTCAAGTCTGCCATAGTTTAAAAGGACTGAAAGAAGAATCCAGAGATGTAACTACATTGTCTTTAGCTAGAGGCAGTTTGAGGCTATAATCTTTTATGGTGGCCAGTGACTTCATATTTTGTAACTCTTCAACTGTCCTGGCATATTACTTGCAGAAAGCAATCCAGAGGCACAATTAAATCCCATCTCTGCTGTCAGTTCCACAAACAAGCAAAACTTCTAGCATGGATTTATGACGCTTATAAATATCAAAGTGGCTCAGGGACTCTAGTTCCTAAAAAAAGAATGCAAAGGCTACATTTTTAGTAACATCTGCTGGACAATCATAAAAGATGACTTTAGTCATATTTCTAACTTCTATGATGAATAATGCACTGTCAAAGCAGAGCTGATTGTCTGTGAATTAAAATAATGCCGATGTGCATATAAACCACACTTATTTTAAAAGATTTCAAGGGTTGCTAAAGTTGCAGAAATATTTGTTTATAACTTTTATTTTATATTTTACCTCTCCGATTGAGCCAGAATGACAGGAGATGGAAATGTTAATTCAAATGTTTGCTATCACTAACAGCTGTATTGGACAGTCAGATTCTAATTTTTTTTATCTTTAAATTCTTTATTAGTTAAGGAATTACAAATGTGTCCTCATTCCCCCCCCCCCCCGGTTAACCCCCATCCTTCCTACCCCCACTCATGCTCTCACAGATTCTTATTTTTAATCAGCATATTTTTTCTCACAGTTTTAAAAGAATTATTGCAATAAACAATAGAAAATAATTTGATTTGGACTTGGAAATAGGCAGATTTGCATAGCACTGGCAAAGTGTTAGTGCTCCAAAACACGTCTCCTATTTACAGAGGGTAGTATCTGACTAATCCCTCCTTTTTGCTTTCCTCATCTTAAAAATGTACTACTAGAGCCCAGCCAGTGAGGTTCAGTGGTTGAGCGTTGACCTATGAACCAGGAGGTCACGATTCAATTCCCTGTCTGGGCACTGGAGGCAGCTGATCAATGATTCTCTCATATCATTGATGTTTCTCTCTCTTCCTCTTTCTTTCTCTTTGAAATCAATTAAAACATATTTTTTAAAAATGTACTACTGGAGAAGTAGTTTATAAGGCTGATTCACATTAAATTATTAGTGGTGTAAATTGTTTATTCCCCTCATGAAAACAGGCCTCCTGAAGCACTGTGTATCTGAGAATAGAGGACAAGTTCTCCACAAGATATTAAGCAATAGTTAAAGTATTTCTCTTTTTGTTAGGAGACACACAAGGGACCCTCCAGAGGTTGGGCTTATCCTCCACACTGAAATGCTCTGAGCTGATTTCACTATAGATGTCACATGGATAAATCATTGCCTAAGGAATGTAGCAGACTTCTGAGCCACCAGGCATTACATTGGAAATGCCCAGACTCAACCTGGCTTTGTCGGTCTCTTCTTTCCAGAGCTAGGAGTCTGTGAAGCATTCAGATTTACTGGCTTCTTTCCTTAAATCCATAGATAATGAATATTGAATGCAGAGCAGTCAAAAATTTTTCTCTTCAAAATAATGCTGGATTAATTCTAAACTCTTTTAGTGGAGTAACCATGCCCATTTCAGCCTATGTTAAGTACTACTTAACAGAGTTCTTAATATACAAACGTGGAAGGTACTCAAGAAATGCGTATGGATAGGAGGATGGAGGAAGGTAAGAAAAAAGTTTATAGGTTTTGTGTTTTTTGTTTTTTTCCTAATGTTAGATAGATAATTACTAAGGAAACCCTTTTTCTAACCTCCCATTTTTTGACACTTTTATGTAGCAGAAATGTTTGGAACTAAAAGCTAAAACAGAATTTAAAACATAGTAAACTTAATAGTCCATAAAACCAGAACCAAGATGGCGGCATAGGTTAACGCCGGAGTTTGCTGCTTTGAACAACTACTTCAAAAGTGAAACCAAAAAACGGAAGGGACATCACCCAGAACCACAGGAACGCTGGCTGAGTGGAAGTCCTACAACTAGGAGGAAAGAGAAACGCACACAGACACTCAGAGGAGGCGCAGTGCTGAAGTCAAATTCTGAGGTGCGGAGTGTGCGGAGCGAGCTGGCGGCGGAGGGCGCGGTTGGCGTTTTCAATCAGGAGGGAGTCGCAGACTCTGAGCACCAGATCCGGGCGAGTCTTTAGGGACCCAGACTCAAACGGGAGAAGCGGGACTGTCTGGCTTCGGTCAGAGCGAGTGCAGCTTTCTCTCCGAGCTTTGCAGCGGGTGCTGGGACTCAGAGAGGCAGAGCCCCTTGGGACAGGACTGAGAGCCGCCATAACTGCTCTCTCAGGCCCACCCTGTTGATCCTGTGTGACCCGCCCCGCCCAAGCCCTGCACAGAGGCATTTGCCGGATAGCCTCAGGCAAAGGCTAGATTAGCACCTCCCTAGAGGACAGAAGTTCTCTCACTGCTGACACAGCTGATTCTCATAGCCACCTGGCCTGGAGGTCAAACCCTCCCTGGAATTAGCTACAACAATCAAGATTTATCTATAAGACTGCGAACAAAGACCACTAGGGGGTGCACCAAGGAAGCATAACAAAATGCAGAGACAAAGAAACAGGACAAAATTGTCAATGGAAGATATAGAGTTCAGAACCACACTTTTAAGGTCTCTCAAGAACTGTCTACAAGCTGCCGATAAACTTAATGAGATCTACACAAAAACTAATAAGACCCTAGATCTTATATTGGGGAACCAACTAGAAATTAAGCACACACAGACTGAAATAACGAATATTATACAGACGCCCGACAGCAGACCAGAGGAGCGCAAGAATCAAGTCAATGATTTGAAATTCAAGGAAGCAAAAAACATCCAACCGGAAAAGCAAAATGAAAAAAGAATCCAAAAATGCGAGGATAGTGTAAGGAGCCTCTGGGACAGCTTCAAGCGTACCAACATCAGAATTATAGGGGTGCCAGAAGATGAGAGAGAGCAAGATATTGAAAACCTATTTGAAGAAATAATGACAGAAAACTTCCCCCACCTGGTGAAAGAAATGGACTTACAGGTCCAAGAAGCACGGAGAACCCCAAACAAAAGGAATCCAAAGAGGACCACACCAAGACACATCATAATTAAAATGCCAAGAGCAAAAGATAAAGAAAGAATCTTAAAAACAGCAAGAGAAAGAAACTCAGTTACCTACAAGGGAATACCCATACGACTGTCAGCTGATTTCTCAACAGAAACTTTGCAGGCCAGAAGGGAGTGGCAAGAAATATTCAAAGTGATGAATACCAAGAACCTACAACCAAGATTACTTTATCCAGCAAAGCTATCATTCAGAATTGAAGGTCAGATAAAGAGCTTCACAGATAAGGAAAAGCTAAAGGAGTTCATCACCACCAAACCAGGATTATATGAAATGCTGAAAGGTATCCTTTAAGAAGAGGAAGAGGAAGAAAAAGGTAAAGATACAAATTATGAACAACAAATATGCATCTATCAACAAGTGAATCTAAGAATCAAGTGAATAGGGGAGATGAGAACCAAGATGGCGGCATAGGTTAACGCCGGAGTTTGCTGCTTTGAACAACTACTTCAAAAGTGAAACCAAAAAACGGAAGGGACATCACCCAGAACCACAGGAACGCTGGCTGAGTGGAAGTCCTACAACTAGGAGGAAAGAGAAACGCATACGGACACTCAGAGGAGGCGCAGTGCTGAAGTCAAATTCTGAGGTGCGGAGTGCACGGAGCGGGCTGGCGGCGGAGGGCGCGGTTGTTGTTTTCAATCGGGAGGGAGTCGCAGACTCTGAGCACCAGATCCGGGCGAGTCTTTAGGGACCCAGACTCAAACGGGAGAAGCGGGACTGTCTGGCTTCGGTCAGAGCGAGTGCAGCTTTCTCTCCGAGCTTTGCAGCGGGTGCTGGGACTCAGAGAGGCAGAGCCCCTTGGGACAGGACTGAGAGCCGCCATAACTGCTCTCTCAGGCCCACCCTGTTGATCCTGTGCGACCCGCCCCGCCCAAGCCCTGCACAGAGGCATTTGCCGGATAGCCTCAGGCAAAGGCATTTGCCGGATAGCCTCAGGCAAAGGCTAGATTAGCACCTCCCTAGAGGACAGAAGTTCTCTCACTGCTGACACAGCTGATTCTCATAGCCACTTGGCCTGGAGGTCAAACCCTCCCTGGAATTAGCTACAACAATCAAGATTTATCTATAAGACTGCGAACAAAGACCACTAGGGGGTGCACCAAGGAAGCATAACAAAATGCGGAGACAAAGAAACAGGACAAAATTGTCAATGGAAGAAATAGAGTTCAGAACCACACTTTTAAGGTCTCTCAAGAACTGTCTACAAGCTGCCGATAAACTTAATGAGATCTACACGAAAACTAATAAGACCCTCGATCTTATATTGGGGAAACAACTAGAAATTAAGCACACACAGACTGAAATAACGAATATTATACAGACGCCCGACAGCAGACCAGAGGAGCGCAAGAATCAAGTCAATGATTTGAAATGCGAGGAAGCAAAAAACATCCAACCGGAAAAGCAAAATGAAAAAAGAATCCAAAAATGCGAGGATAGTGTAAGGAGCCTCTGGGACAGCTTCAAGCGTACCAACATCAGAATTATAGGGGTGCCAGAAGATGAGAGAGAGCAAGATATTGAAAACCTATTTGAAGAAATAATGACAGAAAACTTCCCCCACCTGGTGAAAGAAATGGACTTACAGGTCCAAGAAGCTCGGAGAACCCCAAACAAAAGGAATCCAAAGAGGACCACACCAAGACACATCATAATTAAAATGCCAAGAGCAAAAGATAAAGAGAGAATCTTAAAAACAGCAAGAGAAAGAAACTCAGTTACCTACAAGGGAATACCCATACGACTGTCAGCTGATTTCTCAACAGAAACTTTGCAGGCCAGAAGGGAATGGCAAGAAATATTCAAAGTGATGAATACCAAGAACCTACAACCAAGATTACTTTATCCAGCAAAGCTATCATTCAGAATTGAAGGTCAGATAAAGAGCTTCACAGATAAGGAAAAGCTAAAGGAGTTCATCACCACCAAACCAGGATTATATGAAATGCTGAAAGGTATCCTTTAAGAAGAGGAAGAGGAAGAAAAAGGTAAAGATACAAATTATGAACAACAAATATGCATCTATCAACAAGTGAATCTAAGAATCAAGTGAATAAATAATCTGATGAACAGAATGAACTGTTGATTATAATAGAATCAGGGACATAGAAAGGGAATGGACTGACTATTCTTGGGGGGGAAAGGGGTGTGGGAGATGTGGGAAGAGACTGGACAAAAATCGTGCACCTATGGATGAGGACAGTGGGTGGGGAGTGAGGGCGGAGGGTGGGGCGGGAACTGGGAGGAGGGGAGTTATGGGGGGGGGGGGAAAGGAACAAATGTAATAATCTGAACAATAAAGATTTAATTTAAAAAAAAAGCCCATAAAAAATAAAAAAAAAAGAATCAAGTGAATAAATAATCTGATGAACAGAATGAACTGTTGATTATAATAGAATCAGGGACATAGAAAGGGAATGGACTGACTATTCTTGGGGGGGAAAGGGGTGTGGGAGATGTGGGAAGAGACTGGACAAAAATCGTGCACCTATGGATGAGGACAGTGGGTGGGGAGTGAGGGCGGAGGGTGGGGCGGGAAATGGGAGGAGGGGAGTTATGGGGGGGAAAAAAAAGGAACAAATGTAATAATCTGAACAATAAAGATTTAATTAAAAAAAAAAGAAAAAAAAAAGAAAAAAAAATAGTCCATAAAACCACACTACCCAATTGTATACAAGAATCAAACCAAGGTTGCAGGCAAGAAAGTGTGGCAAATGCATTAATTCAAAAATATTTCCAGTTGGAGATTTTGATCAAATATTTTGACATTTACTTAATAGCAAAAGCTCAGTGAAAATAGTATTAGCACGCGTGCCATGTATCACACAGTTTGGGAGACGAATGCTGAACTGAATGCCTGGGCAGATTCTACAGGGTCAAAGCTCTAGAGACAATGACATGAAGGGCAGGGCAGAATGGGCAACCATTTATAGAAGCGCATTCAATTCATGGTTCCACAGTACATTTTGGGAAAAGAATGCTGAGACGTGATCACCTCCTTTGGGTTTGCCAAAGGGGTGGAGAGAATATAAATAAGATAGAGTAAAATCACAGAAGAGAAGCAATTGTTGGCTTCCTTTTATAGCAGTAAAAGATATTTATGTTTAAATATTAATGAAAAATGAAAACTGCCCAACAAAGTCTTGTACTGGCACGTAGGCAGTCAAGGTTACACTATTTAAACTTTGTGTGTGGATGGTGAGGTGGGGGTGGGGGCGAGGTGGGGGAAGGACACTATATTACTTGTTTCCAATTAGGTAGATATTGCATAATATTTTCTGAAGGACCATAAGCAAATTCAAAATGTATATTCATAGTCCTCTTCTTCTTGCATCTAGGAGTAGGTCTTAGGGTAGTAATTAAAAAAAAAAAAAGCAATCCTGCCCAGCCAGCATGGCTCAGGGGTTGAGTATTAACCTATGAACCAGGAGGTCACAGTTCGATTCCCAGTCAGGGCACATGCCCTGGTTGCAGGCTCCATCCCCAGTGTGGAGAGTGCAGGAAGCAGCTGATCAATGATTCTCTCTCATCATTGATATTTCTATCTTTCTCTCCCTGTCCCTTCCTCTCCAAAGTCAATAAGACAATATTTAAAAATATATGTAATCCAATAAAAGAGGAACACTGAAAGTATTAAAATATCTAATATTACTAAGCTTCCCCACCCCCCCAGCTACAGAGAGTACTCTGGATACAATGAATGAAGTTATATATTTTATTAGCCCCAAACACAATTCGTCAAGTCAGAGTAAATGGGAGATCATCCTCTGCTTCAGATAATTTTGGTTAACAGACCACTTAATGGGTTGATTTAAAGGATTTTAGCACATCTGAAGAAATACCAGAACATTAACATTAGCTGCTTTCTCATAAAATAAGTTTATACAAAAAAAAGAAAAGTTTTTACTGCTTCCAATTTTATTTCACAGAACTTTCTAATTTCCGCTGGTATAAATCAATTTGGATTTATTAGCTTTGTACGAAAAGAACTCCAGTAGGTTTTTAATAATAATTATCGTTATCACTGATTAAAGTTATATTGTTCAGGCCAGATGGAGTCCTTTTCCTGTCAGCTAGAATGAGCTTGATTATGTAGTTATAATGTGTTTAGATCTAAATAAACAGATGGCCCAGTGACAGGATATTATACGCTGGTGATGTCAGCAGCAGCGCTTCACAAACAGAATTGCTTTAAATAAACTCTGGATCCTGGCACTTTTAAGAAGGTGACTGGAGTTGAGCCTAAGTGTTGTATTAACTTGATTAGTACTGTTCACTTGCAGAAGTGTCAACCATGAGGCCGGTCTGAGGTTCGGTCTAAAAAGTGTGTCTACTGAACCTGTTCCTTAACTGTGAAAGCATTTAACTTAATACACATACTCAGTATCATAAGGAGAGAGAGAAAGAGAGAGAAGCTGCCCAAGTGTAAGAACTTCCAAGTTGAAGAGTTAAAAACTGTGGATCAAGAAAAGATGGATACATTTGATAGAACCCTATTCCATAATTTTTGCAACATGTTATAATAAAAGTCTTGACTAGCCATATACCTACTTGCAGTCGATATTAGAATATTAACAGAGCTTTCATCTTTAATCATTTTTCATGTCTACTATTTATTCTAAAACTAAGCCCACTCCATACCCTTGTACCAACAAAAATGTAGAGTGAGCCTATAAAATTCAGAAACAAACGTCAAAGAAAGTCATTATGTACAATTGCTTTAGCTAATGTTCTTTTGTTGAGTCCTTATGGGACTTTCTCTGTGGGACAACTGTATTTGCTGAGGCAAATATCCATGGTAGCAGAGTCTTTAAGAGAAAGATGCCACTGCAGGAGATAAAGGCTGCTATTTGAAAATTAAGGTAGTAACAATAACAATTTTAGAGGAGGCTGTCAAATAATTAAATTAAGATTTCCAAAGATTTAGCTGTTTAAATGCTTAAAATTTTTATATTAAGCCGAGCCAGAACCAAGAGGTCACCAGTTCAATTCCCAGTCAGGGAATGTGCCCAGGTTACAAACTTTATCCCAAGTAGGGGGCGTGCAGGAGGCATCCGATTAATGATTATCTCTCATCATTGATGTTTCTATCTCTTTTTCCCTCTCCCTTCCTCTCTGCAATCAATAAAAATATATTTTTAAAAATTTATATTAAGATACTGGTTCACACATTGGCCCTGTACACTGAGGGCAAGGAGAGATGGAAGAAAGAGGCAGGCAACTCCAGATTTGTACGTGGCAGGTGTAAGAAGCCAGGGAATTGATATATGAAGCTTGTCTTTGGTGGCCACAAGATGAGTAGACTTCCACACTCTCCCACTAGAATCTTAAAAGTTCATATAGAGGCCTTAATGGGTTCAGTCATGTATTCAGTCCAGCTGGTCTCAACAACACCTACTCTCTCTAGGCTACACCCTTGTAACAACCGCTGGCTTGGGAACATCAGCCAGGATGTACATTCCAAGGACAGGGGCGAAGTGAGGGTGTTCCAATTGCCCAGGTCCAGCTCAAGGTTCAAGTGATGGTCAAGTCCTCTTGACAATTTCCTACAATTAAAGATAATCTAAATGATGTATGTAACCTTTTATTCTGATGGTTTGCTATGTGTTTATAAGAACATATTCTTGTTTTCATAGACTTGAACTTAAGTGTTGACATAATCCTTAATAACTGTTGGTATCCGTAAGCCATGTACTTTAGAAATTATATCCAATATAAGAGGTCATAAGCATAAAACTGTTCAGTAATCAAACTAAAATGTATTTAATGTAAATATTTCCTTCTTACTAGCTGGTAAAATGCATAAACTCATTGATTTCCTTTTTTATAAAATGATGAGACTATTTTGAATATGAAGAGATTGTTTTTCACGTCACATGCATTTGACATTCAGGTTTTGTTACTTAAGCAAGCGTTTTATGAGCTATGCTTCAACTCTAGTATGACTTAAAAATCCTCATAAAGGAGCAAGAATATTTCATTAGGGGAGATAAAGTCAAAGAATGAGAGATTATAATGTGAATGTGTTTGTGCCTCTTCTGCAGGTGGACGTTGCCATAAGTCCTGTACCGGCCGATGCTGGGGACCCACAGAAAACCATTGCCAGACTTGTAAGTGCTCAACTAGTAGAGAGCATAGGCTTGAAATGGTAAAATCATTTTAATAATTGGTGATTTTCAGCTGTCTGGGGATAAGAAACATGAAAATGAGTTTTTGCTTCCTTGTGGTGTATGTATCTGTCCCATCTTCCACTCAAAGGTTAGCAGGCTTTGCAATGCACCTTGATTTTTTCACTTCGTGCATATGTGCATTAATTTATTTGTGGGGATAATTCCTAGAAGTGGTCATTGCAGGGTCAAGGATATGTGTATAAGAAATTTGATAGAAATCCCGAACAAGGAGATGTTGTTCTCCATAAAGCTTGTAGCAATTTCCTCTGCCAAGAGCAATGCATGTACATGCCTGTTTCCCTATTCCCTGGGCAAAGCAGTGTGTTATCAAATCTGGGTCTTTGAAAAAAGGTTAGAAGAAGCATAGTATATCAGAGTAGACTTAAATTAACTTATTTCATGAAAACAATGTTTTAGTGCAAAGTATTGGCAAGAATTTTAAGCAGGACTTTAAGATTAGATGACTGTTTGAAATAAGTATACTAGCTATAATATTAGACAGTGTTTTAATAGCATCCTACCAAGGTACGGGAGAGCCTAATTCCATTCTCACAGAATGAAGAATAATGATTTAGAACAAAATGTTAATAGAACTGAAGGTTAAGAGATCCTGTAGTAAGAGTAGATATTGACTCAGGGTAGACCAATTGGATTCTTTCCCTAGACAATTTGGACTTGGGATCCAGATGCTGGTAGCATAACCTTAGAAACTTGAACTTGAAGAGATATTAAACTTAGTAGAGGTTTCCATTTCAAACCATGTGTTAATGAGAAACAGAAATGGCCAGTCCTCAGTGACTCAGAAGAATAAATCAGCCATACAGAAGCCAGAAGAAATGAGAGAGAGAGAAAGAGAGAGAGAGAGAGAGAGAGAGAGAGAGAGAGAGAGAGAGAGAGAGAGAGAGAGATTTTGACAGTTCCTATCTCCTATTTCTATGACCTTCATGTGCTTCAGCTGCACTCTATTCTTGATGCCTTAAGAAACAGTGTTTTTCTAGTACATTTAAATGACTTTTATTACTTGCCATGAAGTGAGGATGAGAATGAGTCTTGTAAGAAAAGCATCACGCCCTAACAGGTTTGGCTCAGTGAATAGAGCATCAGCCTGCAGACTCAAGGGCCCCAGGTTCGATTCCGGTCAAGGGCATGTACCTTGGTTGCGGGCACATCCCCAGTGGGGAGTGTGCAGGAGGCAGCTGATCGATGTTTCTAACTCTCTATCCCTCTCCCTTCCTCTCTGTAAAAAAATCAATAAAATATATTTTTTTAAAAAAAGCATCACACCATAGCTCATGTATGAAATCATCAGCCAAGAAGTCATTTAATCCACCTAATTTTTCAGCATAGACATTAACTTTACTATATAACCTAAAATTTAATGGTCACTGTGCCTACTCCACAGAATCAATAAAAATTTTTAATATATTTTATTGATTTCATATAGAGAAAGGGAGAGAGAGATAGAAACATTAATGATGAGAAAGAATCATTGACCGGCTGCCTCCTGCATGCCCCACATTGGAGGTGGAGCCCGCAACCTGGACATGTGCCCAGACTTGGAATAAAACCGTGACTTCCTGGTTCATTAAGTCAACACTCAACATGGAGCCACACCAGCCAGGCAGAATCAATAAAATTTAAATTCAGTAGACATTTATATGTATTTCATATGTACAAGTCTAAATTTTGGATTAGTTTTCATTCACATAGATCTGTATAGCTTATAAAACATTTTCATTTTAAAATTTGTTTTCACAATATTCTTATAAGTTAAAAAGGCTTAGTTATCGTTAACCTCTTTTTAACAATTGGGGAAATATAAGTTGAGAAAATTATTCAAGGAGATGTTAAATTTACAACACTGTTTCCTGTACACCATATTGCATAGCACAACTTAGTGGGAGAGGACATTAGATTTCAAGTCAGACAAATGAAACAAACCCCAGTTGTTTCCACTTCCTAGCATGAAAAAGTGACTTAATCTTTTTAAATCTCAGTTACCAAATCTATAAAATAGAATAATTGCACTTTGCTCAGAAGAAGTTTGCTCTATTGGAATCCAATCCAATCCAGTAATGGAGTTGAAATGCATTAATATTTTTGGCATATACTAAGGACCTAATAAAGAATAGCTAATATTATCATAAACTGAAGGAGAGGCTCTTAGAAAAATAATCTTTCTTAAATGTGAATGAATGGGAAAGCTCCTGGAGCCCATTCCCCCTTGTGAAGGCTCCTGACCATCATGGCTGGGAAAAGCAAAGCCCAGGATTGAAGAGGAGGCTCCTGAAGTGGAGGCTGGTTGCCCTTGACATTCTTTCTTGTTCTCTCTCTCCTAGTTTGAGTTACTTGAAAGGGAAATTGCTCATCCATATTTAAAGAGCCCAATATCCTGAGGCAAAATGTATTTTGCAACTACTTGAAGATATACATACTTATTGTAGAACCTGAATTTTAGAAATATGGTTATATATTTTTGAGAATTAGATCTCATTAGAGATTCCATAGAGACATGAGACCTCCAGAGTTCCATAGAGATGTAACATACATGAGCAAAAAAAAATTTAATGTGAAATATCTAGACTTATTTTAGATTTTTGATGATCAATCTGTTAATTAAACTGTTTCTTCTCCTTAGGCCTACTTGAGATGCACTATCTCTGAATCCTAATTGACCGTTTAAGAAATTAGAAAGCATACATTGTGCAAGTTTTTGAAAATATTGAGCTCTTGTTGATTGACCACACAAAAGTACATTGTAACATTTGAAAGACATAGTCTTATATTATTCAGAAATGACTTTTTTTTTTTTTAATCTTCACCCAAGGGCGTGTGTATGTGAGTGTGTGTGTATATGTATACACACACACACACACACACACACACACACACACACTCACATACACACACACACTAATAAAAGAGAAAGATGCAAATTGACCATCCCTCCAAGATACCCACAAGCCATGCCCACCAGCCAATCAGGAGTGAGTATGCAATTAACCTGACAAAGATGGCAGGTTAATTTGCATATGTGGGTATCAAGTGCCCTGGAAGGCAACGGCAGCCACGGGCTCCCAGGACCATCGCCAGCCTGGGAGGTGAGGCTGGCTGAGCCTAGCCACGCCCACGGGCTCCGGGGACCTTCACTGGCAGAGAGCAGGGCAGAAGAGAAGGCAGAGAGCAGGATGTTTGGAGGACTTGGCAGAGCAGGAGGCCGTAGGACATAGAGCAGATTGAGAGAGAGGGCAGCTTGGAGGGCGTGGCTCCCTCTGTCAACCCAGCTTCCTCATCACAGCTGTGGAAACTGACAGCAGAGAGGAGGAAGTCGCACCCCCACAGAATCATTTTTTTCATTGATTTTCAGAGAGAGGGAAAGACAGAGAGAAACACCAAAGTAAGAGAAACACATCAATTGGTTGCCTCCTGCATGAGCTCTGACCAGGTCCTGGGCCTGGGAGGAGCCTGTGACCTAGGTACATGCCCTTGTGCCCTTAGCCAGAATTGAACCCAGGACCCTTCAGTCCATAGGCCAAAGCTCTATCCACTGAGCCAAATTGGCTAGGGCATGATTTCTTTTCTTAATGACCAAAATACATTCAGGGCTTCTCTGGGATATTCAACTTCATGATTTGCCAAGTATTTTCTTATTTTTTAATGGAGAATTATTCTTTGAGACTCTTAATACATTAGAAAAGAACAGTAAAGGTACTTAAAATCCCCACACTTCCACTAAGGAATCCAATGTTAAGAATTGTGTTCATTCACCACATCTTATCAATGCTGACATCTTCCTGCAGGTGTCGCCTCCAAAATAGCAAATGTGCTAGGAATTATCCCCAGTAAGAGTGAATAGTGAGAAATGGAAGGAAAGAGAAATGATTCAGGCTCTGGAAGAACTAATCTGTGATAATGAATGACTTGTAAGGGTGAAATAAAGCAAAGAGAGGTGATCATAAAGAGATAGCTCTGAAGAGAGATATGGGAAAATAAAAATGTGGTAACAATGGTAAGCTTGAAGGAAAGTCTGCAAGGGGCAGAAGTTTGTTTAAATGTTAGTTTTTAATTACAGTTTACATTCAATACTACTTTGTATTAGTTTAAACTAAAAGTGTACAGCATAGTGGATAGACAATCATGTACGTTACAAAGATCCCCCCCCCCCTTCCATATCTCAAGTACCCACAGGCACGGGATATACCTATTACAATACCATTGACTATATTTCCCATAATGTACTTACATTCCCATGACTATTTTTTTAATACTAATTTGTAGTTTTTAATCCATTCACCCTTTTTGACAACTCTTCCAAACCTCACCCCTCTGGCAACCATCAGTCTGCTTTTTGTGTCTGTGAATTTGTTTGTTTGTTTGTTTTGCTCTTTAGATTTCACATATAAGTAAAATTATATGGATGGAACTAGAGCAGTGATGGCGAACCTATGACACGCGTGTCAGAGGTGACACGCGAACTCATTTTTTTGGTTGATTTTTCTTTGTTAAATGGCATTTAAATATATAAAATAAATATCAAAAATATAAATCTTTGTTTTACTATGGTTGTAAATATCAAAAAATTTTTATATGTGACACGGCACCAGAGTTAAGTTAGGGTTTTTCAAAATGCTGACACGCTGAGCTCAAAAGGTTTGCCATTACTGATCTAGAGGGTATTATACCAAGTGAAACAGTGAGAGAAAGGGACAAAAGTTTTTAAAATAATGAATGAAAAAGAGTAGATTTAGTGAAATGAAAGGAGAGTATAAATAAATTGACAACTTACTGTGGACAACAACTTATACATGCCTATAGAATTTTAATAAAGTTTTGTAAATTTTTGTTAAATTTAGTAACATGTTGAGACTATTTTGTATACTGGTTTGTGTGCTATATTTAGATTTCATTGCATTTAGAATAATTTAAGTCTTTTATTGTTCTTCTATAGTTTTATATGATGTTCAGCCTACTAACTGCAGCACTAGCATCTATTTTTAAACGTTTTTCTAAAATATGTTATTTTTATAAATACATTTCTAAAGGAAAAACCTTAGACAACCGAAAGAATTTTATAAATATTAAAGTAAGAAAATCATGCTTATAGAATCTCGCCAAGTGCTGTTACTGTTTTACTTTATGATTCTGATTTTCTAAAGTGACTGGAATTTATTCTCCTTGAATTCTTTCTGATGTTACAGCATCATGGCCCTAAAAACCTAACAAGACTTCTTACGTAATTGCAATCGGTCAGCATAGAGCTCATGATTCGGTACGGAGAGCTGCATTACATGTAGAGAAGTGACTCAGGCTTGAAAGATCGTGTAAGCTCAGTTAAATCATGGCCGCGTTACTCCACAACACAGCTTAACCTTAAGTAAATTGATTTGGTGGATTAATATACTCATGCCAGGGGAGACAAACTTATCTGCTATGTCAAGTCTGAAGCTTATAGAATTGTATTTAGCCGCTTACTGGTCAGAATGACAACTCTCTCTAGTCATAAGAACTGAGTCCTGAGCTACAGAGGTTTAGGTGTGAGAGGGACTAAGCTTTAAGAAGTAAATAATAATGATTAAAAGAACAATGTTATCTCTGTGCCTGCAAGATATATAAGGCACACTTATCTCATTTAAAGTAGATACCACATGTCCCTTTTTATCTTTGAGCACAGTATCAGGTCAGCTCTCTCCAGTCACCTATTAGGCAGTGTGGATTTTCATTTTATACATTCCTTTTGTCCTCCTAGACCCGGTGTCACCTCCTTAAGACACTGCACTTCATTTTTATCTTTAGAAGGAGGAGAACATATCAAAACATTAGAGTTTGATTCCCCTCATCTTTGCATACATCTTGCATTAAAGTAGTTATAATTGTCTTCAACTGAAGGTTATTTAACTAAAATATTCTCTGCTGATTACCACTTGCTATACTCTTCAGTCTCCTAAGTTGTTTTGCATATGATATTTCTTGCTTTGAAACTAATTGAAAAATGTAAGTGCATTTGACAATAGCATGTTTCAACTGCTGGAGTGAATAGATATACTCTGATCATTGAAATGTCTATGAAATTGATTAAAGCTAATTCATCATTTTAACCAAAGGAAAACTACATTGTGAAATTCACCCATTACTTGTACAATATTGTTTCTAGCTAGATTACCTCAAAATATTTTTAAATTAAAAATAGAACAGCATTAAAATTAATAAAAGCAGTGTATTCGCTCTGTTGTAGATAATGGTGAATGGAGCACTTTATTGTATTGGCAAAATAGAAAGGAGTTCCAAACAACACTTCATGTTATTTATTGTTTCTATGCAGATATTATAGAACTTACTAGGAAAAATTTAGAAAAGTATTGAACATTTTCCTCAATAATTAATTATATGTATGTACAAACAAAATTACTTTCAATAGTGGTAATATATAAAAACTTTTCGTTTAATAATAGAAACAAAACAAAAACAAAACCACTACGGCCTGGCTATGGATTCTATTAACTACTAGGGCAAACTGTAGAGGAAGTATACATATGGTATATATACTTTTACCTGTTCTAAATATATCTGG
Source organism: Myotis daubentonii (assembly GCF_963259705.1). Lineage (NCBI taxonomy): Eukaryota > Metazoa > Chordata > Mammalia > Chiroptera > Vespertilionidae > Myotis > Myotis daubentonii. Next base: position 17,037,810 of record NC_081846.1, on the reverse strand, counting down.
AATTTCTTTGAAGAGAATGCTACAAATCTGAGAAGATAATTATATATTTTGGATCCTCAAATTTTCAGCAAGCTATAAAATGTAGCAATTCAAAATGAAAATGTACTTTTCTTCATGAAATTTCCAAAAGTAGTAGTAAAACCAAAATGAGAAATTATAAATATAATAATAAACTAATGACACCCACATAAATGCATGCACACACAATTTATTTAAAATGTTATTGTTTTTAGTGGGACAAATGTTGTTTAAAAAGAAGGTGCCCCTGTGGTAAATATCCAATCCGAGCAGAGAAAGGCCAAGTGGGAGCCAATGGGGAAAAGAAAAAGAGCTGAGCCAGCAGGCTCGATCAATCAGGATAACAGCTAGCCCTTGTGAAAAGTCAACAGCTTTAATTAAAACTCCTGTATTTTACTAATAACTTTGAATGTCCATAAGCCTTATTATTGATTTTCTATTTCCATTTTTGTGTTTGTAGTTTCTGAAGATATTGTAAAAATTAATGGTCTGATTATTTGCATACATTTCTAAAATTATGCCCATCTAAAACATTTCCAAAAGATACCCAATAATTTGCTTGTAGAAAATAAGAGAAATATTTTTTCTCTAATATGCTGTTGATATTGCTATAAGTTGATTATATTTGTTGTAATTTGGTGACCTTTTTTAAAGATTTAAAAGAATGGAATGTTTTTCATTTTAACTACGGAAGATATAGTTATATTAAAAGTTCTATAAAATACATTTGAATTCAAGAGAGATTGCTTAAAGCCATGTTAAAGGCTCAAGGGATATAAAGAATATATATAAAGCTGTGCCTGTTCTCTGGAAATGTCTTAAGGTATAAGACAAAGATGAGGAATGTTTGAAAAGGGGGCATCAGGAGGCTGGGGGCATCAGGAGACTAGAGATGTAGTTCTAACTCTAAATTTAATTTCAGGGATCTCAGTTTCCTCAAGTTCCCTTATCAACACAATACAAATATTGAAAACAATGATACCTGTTCTTGCTTCTTACATGGTTAGGATATTTGCGTGCGTGTGCCTGTATACTCAGTGATTAGCTATAGATCATATACACATAGACGTAGACATTGACATAGATACAGGTAGTTTGGGGGTTTGATTTATGTCCCTTTTAGCCTACTGATAGTGATACAGTCACTGGGAATGCCGGAGCCACTCTCTCTCAGCCTATACTACTGGTGGCCCACCCCACAGACATTTTTGGACCAGAGTCAACATTGTGGCTGGACCAGACTTTGTGGTTCTTAGGATTGCAAGACATACCTCAGCAACAACCATCAGAGATCTTCAATAAAGCAATGATCATGCTAATTATTCCCAGGTCTCTGAGGGGACAAAGCAGGCCCAGTGGCCACACTAAAAGGTCATGGGGAGGGAAAAGAGAGAGAGAGAGAGAGAGAGAGAGAGAGAGAGAGAGAGAGAGAGAGAGAGAGAAAATGAGAATGTGAACATGGGGCTCTGCTTCTATTGGAATTCAGGGTCAGATGCCTGGAGTTTCATGGATTCACTGTTCCTTGGCCAATTTAAAACATAAGAATAGGAATTCATGAATTCGTATGTGGAAAGGAAAAAGTGGGTTCACTTAAATTGTCAGTCACCTAGGTTACCAGGGTTTTCTAAAGAGGGAACTTAATGGGAGTGGGTGGCGGCCTAGCTTCTTATCTAGGTGTGGTAATAGTACTGTGCCATATAGCTGACCATATGATTATTTGTGATAGATGTCTTCAAAATCAACGCCTTGGTTAACTTTATCAAAAGCTTAGTATCACTTAACTACAGAAATGCAAGCTGTGGTTTGGTGCAGGGAGATAATCTTACCTGATTGGAGAGTGAGTACAGCACATTGGAAGGATTACTGACAGGACACTGAGCAGAATAGTCAGAAATATTGGAATTGTTCTGTGAGAAGAAAAGTCATAGTTTGAAAACATTCTTCCTCATATACTTGAAGTGCGAGTTTGTGGTGTAACTTTTGTGGTGGTTCCACTTTAAGATTATTATACTGAGATTGTGGACTTGAATGTTGGCCCCATCTGGGTCTCGGTGTCCTCTTCTAAAATCAATAGGTTAAACTCAGTCATATATGAGGTTTGATAAAGTGCTAAGTATAAAATAATCTTATCTTTGTAGCTTTCAACATTAATTTGAATATCTTAGTTTTCATTACTCATCACTCATAATTGTGTTGTTACATAAAATTACTCCAGAACAAATTATGTTTCAAGAGTGTAAAGCAGAGATGTGTAGATCATTTTAGTTTTTCAATATTATATTTAAAATCACTTCTGAAACTATCTTCCTCCCACTCCCACCCCATTCGGTCATTAAATTGAGATACCTATTATTTTTGGCTCTTGATGTAAACATATTAGTGAAGATATATAGGAGTTTGGAAATTAATTTAAAACCCTACTTTATGATAAGTTATGCAACCCAGGATAAGCTAGTTAAATATTTTTTAAATGTTAACTTCTTCGTCTGTAACACTGGGATAATTAATTTGCTCTGTCAAGTGTATAGCTTATTTCATATTATAGATTTTTTAAAGCCATATAATTCAAGTACATAGACTTGAAATATAATAATGTATTTCCATCAATGAAGATCTTTGCCCCACCCTATATTTTTCCACAAAGCGATTACTATATGGTAACAAGTTTGGTATATATGTGTGTGTTTACAGGTATATTTATTCACATAATTGTTCCTTATTACTGGACATTTAGATTACATTGTATTAGTCTTAGTTACAACCAGTGAACATTTAAAATATACTAGTGACCTGGTGCATGGATTCGTGCACATTGAAGGGAAAATAATTAGAAGGTTGCCGGCCAGGCAGGACTGGGCGAGAAGGGCTGGACATGCTCTGGAGCCAACCTCCCATGGCACCTCCCTGTCAGGCTGCACCTGGGGTGGCGACATGGCTCCAAGTGCATCTGCGGGGTCCCTCTGGCAGGTAGGGTCCCTTGGCCTGGCCTGCGGAGATCAGGCCATAACTGGCTCTCTGACACCCCCTGAGGTATCCCAGAATGTGAGAGGGCACTCTGCAAAGCTGCTGTCGTACAGGGTGTGGAACGCAAACGCACGTGGGCAGTAAGCCAGATTTGGAGCCAACAGTGCCCCAGCAACAACGTAACCCATGGCTGAAGATGGAATTGCGTGGCCCTGCGAGGAATCGGGCTCCCTCCTCTCTGGTTTCGGGGTGTGTCACCCAAGAACTGCCGCTGCCAAGTCACTGCAGCTCGGCAGCTCCTGTGTTGAATGTCTGCCCCTTGGTGGTCAGTGCGCATCATAGCGACCAGTGGGACAGTAGGAGGGACACTTAGCATATTAGCCTTTTATATATATAGATATTTGTCCATATGCGCCCATTTTTTATATCAGGTTCCTAGAAATAGAAGTGTTTGATCAACATGAATTTACATAAATGAATTTGATAGAGACAAACTACTCTTCAAAAATCTTGTATCTATTTAGACACACACCAGTAGTTTTCCCAATGTTTTATCCACATCAAAACTAGATATCATTTCTTTTGTATTTACGAATTATACCCACAGTGCCCTTATTTCCCTGTTTTAATTCATAGTTCCTGGATTATAACTGAGGCCCAACAAGTTTTTTTTTTTACATAATTATTAACCTTTTCTAAATATTTTTCTTAAACTTTCCATTTATATTTTTGGCTCAATTGTTCTACTCCATTTTGCTATGTAAGACTTTTTTGTTTTTTACACATAATCATTGTAAATACTTATCTATAATAATAAAAGCATAATATGCAAATCAACTGAACAGCCAAATAGCAGAACAGCTGTCTGTGTGAACATGCTATAACACCCACTGGCGCCAGCCCAGCCAAGGCAGGTGTGATGTGATTGGTCAGGGGCCCTGCCATCGCCCCATGATCACCCTGCAGAGGGAGGCCCAGGCCACCAACTGGCAGGCTGCAGCGGGTATGCAGGGCCTCCCTTGCAGGAGTGATCCATCATGGAGCCCCGGATGGATGGGCAGGGACTACCTCTTTGGAGCAATCAAACTCGGAGCCCTGGTATCGATCACCCCAAAGAGGGAGGCCCATGATACACAGCCAGTGGCGCTGCGGTGGGTAGTCTGGGCCTCCCTCTGCTGGGGAGATCCATCATGGGTCCCTTAGCCCGGCCTTTGCCCTCTTGCAATCCAAGACCCCTCAGGGGATGTCTGCCTGCCGGCTTAAGGTGGAAGTTAGGCATCCCTCTGGCAGTCTGGGGTTCTCAAAGTCTGGGATCCCTCGCTCCTTACTGCCCACCTGCAGCCAAGGTGGGAGAGGCTTATGCCACCACCGCTGCATTCATTGTGCTCGCTGCACTCGCCAACCATGAGCCCAGCTTCTGAATATTTGGTATTTAAATGTTACACATCTGATTCTCATGGATAATTTGAATGAATACCCATTCCCAATTTCAAGTTTACTCACCCTAATATAATAAACATTTGACTTCCCAGGTTTTATCTTTTGTATTATACAATCACAGTTAGTGATGTAACACCAATGAATAAGCTCATTAATATTTGACTGAAATATTTTAATGCACCCAATGTAGCAATTTAGAAAGGTTAGTAAATACAGGAAAAAATGCTAATGAATTAATATTCAAGCAAGGATAGAAATTAATATAACCAAAGCAATTATAAGTTAATGTTCCCATGGAGGCTAAGTGAGTTATCTCATTGATTTCAGGAAGTATTTTTGTTTTGTTTCTGTCATAATAAAATATGAGTATAGCCTGATGCTTTTAATTCATAGTAAGTAATGTTTATTAATCAACTAATGCCCTTAAATGGATTTTACACAGAGAATGTTTTCTTTCTAAAAACAAATCTCACATAATGTGAAGAAAAGTTTCTTAACTATGTCATATCACAGTTTAGAGATTAAGTGTATTTTGTCCTTTTTGCTTACTTATATTATTACTAGAAGCCTGTTGCACAAAGATTCGCACAATAGGCCTTCCTTCCTGTGGCTGCTGGCACCGGTTTTCCTCCGGCACCCGGGACCCAGGCCTTTGGCCTGCGTCTGCCACAGCAGAGAAGCCAAGCCTCGAGGCTAGGCTTTTCCCCGCCTGCCGCAGCAAGGCTTGGAGAAGCCAAACCTCTTCAGTCTTGAGTCTTTAGTCTTCACTCTGGCCAGAACCTTCAGTCTTCACTCTGTGCCTGCATATGCAAATTAACTGCCATTTTTGTTAAGTTAATTTGCATAGTCCCTCTGATTGGCTGGTGGGTGTAGCAGAGTGACACCAATTTGCATGCTTCTCTTTTATTAGTGTAGATATGTCCAGCAAACACTTTCAAAATATATTTCATGTTTTTTGAACTTTCTTTTTTAAAAAAATATATATTTTTATTGATTTCAGAGAGGAAGAAGAGGGAGAGAGAGATAGAAACATCAATGATGAAAGATAATAAATTATCAGCTGCCTCCTGCACAACCCACATTGGGGATCAAGCCCCCAACTCAGGCATGTCCCCTGACCTAGAATTGAACAGTGACCTCCATCCTGGTTCATAGAGCTATGCTCAACCACTGATCCACACCAGCCAGGCTGAACTTTCAATTGGTATTAAGGCATGTGAAAACCATGATGCCCAAAAGTGCTATTTTTAGTGTTAAATGTCTCTCACTTTTTATTTTTTTAAAATTTTTTTTAATATATTTTATTGATTTTTCAAAGAGAGGAAGGGAGAGGGATAGAGAGAGAAACATCAACCAGCTGCCTCCTGCACACCTCCCACTGGGGATGTGCCCGCAACCAAGGTACATGCCCTTGACCGGAATCGAACCCGGGACCCTTCATTTCCCAGGCTGATGCTCTATCCACTGAGCCAAACTGGTTTGGCTCACTTTTTATTTTTAAAATCAATGATAGACGGATTTTGAAGCAAATCCTGTAATTTAATGATCTTTTAATAGCTTAAATTAAAAAAAATAAAAGTAATGACTTAGGGAGATATTTCTTTGCATGTCCCTCAAATGAAATGGCATATCTAAGATCAAAGTGTCCTAAAAAATATGAGATATATGACTACTATATAAAAGAAATAGCTGTTTTGAAAAATTTAAAGTTGACTCAACGCATATAATGTAATTATTTAAAACACATATTTTAAAACTTCCAGAGTATAATATTATTATAGAAAATAAGATTGTACTCTTAGATTATAATCATAGCATATTATTTTCATAATTAATTAAATTATTCAACATAAAGATCTTAATATAAACATTTAATAAATAATTTAAAATAAATTTATGGTTAATTATCTTTATAAATATTATCTACACTAATTTCCTCATTTTGTGGGAGAGATCAAACAAAGTATATAAATAAAGAAAAAGACATTTTGTAAAGTTACCTGTAATCACTATAGAGTTAAAAATAAAGGTTAACACTTCAATGTACATGACTTGGATTAAAATATAGGATATGATTGCTGACTCACTTCATGTTATTTTCCAGCTAAGCAGTTCCTTTTCACTGAAATGAAATTAACAGACTATCCTGTGATAACACTTATTTTAAATCTAGTAATTTGGTTACTTAACATTTATATGCTGTTTTAATTAGCAGCTCTTGGTACATCAAAAAAGTCTTTTTTTATATATAAGAAAGAGGAATTATATTTAAATCTGTTATTTAAATAGAATATGAAATATAAGTGTTTTTTATATAGCATGGTTTATAAATTAGGGCATCTAAATAAATATACCACTTGGATAAAATGTAGAAACATTAATGTATGTATAATGTGTGAATATGATTTATTTGGGTATCTTTCATATATAATGTAGAAGTAATGCATGCGTGTAATGTATATGAAATATAAATAAAAAGTACGTGAGTGCCAAGTAGACATTAGAATACACTAGAAAACAAATGAGTTATAAAATATATTAGATGATGATTGATGCTATAACAAAAATGCTAGAAAGAAGGAAAGGACAAAGGGGAGGGATGAAGAGAGGAAGAGAAATAAAAGAGAGAGATGCATGCTGTAGCTCAATAGAGAATTCAGATCTGAATCTGAAAGTAATCTCCCTGTAGGTAGAAGGCAACGTAAAAGTTAAATGATTTCATTCAGGCATGAGCCCATAGCCCAAGAAAATTGCCAAGATCAACCATGACCAATTCTGAGGAATACTAATGTTTAAGGAGTTGTGCTTTCCTATTGAAGCAGTGAAGGAAGCTTTGAATAACTAGTCAAAGAGGTAGGAAGACACAAGGCTGAAGTGGAAATACAGAAACCAAGAAGTGACATGCTATACATATCCTATAAAATTTAGTTCTCCAAAATACTTTAAAATATCTCTTTATTAAGTGAGATAAGCAGAGTTATTTTACTCAATACCATAATGTTGAAGCCCAGTCTATAGCATTGATTCTACTAAAGTGTACCTGTAGGATTCTGCCAGCTTGTATTAAAGGGTGTTATAAGAAAAGACCAGTGGAAGTTTTTGTAGTATTTAGTGTGAATGTGTCTTCTTCCTCCCATACTCCCTCACTCCCAGTTTTCTTTTTTACCTTCTCCCTTCTTCCCCTCCTTCCCTTCCTTTGAGAAAGTTGCTCTGTTCCTCTTTTTGAAGATTGTCAGTAGAAATTTCACTGATATCTCAGGAATAGAAAGAGTTGTGCTACTACTACTTAGGGTTCTCTCTCTCTCTCTCTCTCTCTCTCTCTCTCTCTCTCTCTCTCCTTTCCTCCCTCTCCACCCTCTCTCTTCCTGTCTGGTCTCTCTCTCCCCCTCTCTCTCTTCCTCTCTCATTTCATCTATATATCCATCTGTCTATCTGATATGAATCATGTAAGATATAATGTGAATCATGTAAAGATTTATATTTTTCTTTTTGCACTGACTTATAAAAACCTTGGGGTTATTTCTGGGGACACCTGCTATAGGACCTAACTGTGCCCAGTGTGAATTGATTCCATCTTTCCTAACCTACCAGAGTGCCTCATTCAGTTATTTCGAACTCGATTCTCTCCTGTTAAATTATATGATTTTAATAAAGTACAATAGTATTTGTTTGCACGAGAAAGAATCTGTAAATTAACTTATGTGTTTGAAGATTTTTGTACCGTAATTTTGATCTGTTGCAGACTTCATTCAGCATGCATTTGCTGAATTGAGTCAATGGTGGGTCAATTGATATTCTAGAGGCCAGCTTTTCCCAGCTACTTACTCCAAGTCACCTTAGAAGCTTCTCTTGGTGGCTGATTTGACCAGGCTTCCTATCTGTCTTCTGCAGTGACAAGGACGGTGTGTGCAGAACAGTGTGACGGCAGGTGCTACGGACCCTATGTCAGTGACTGCTGTCATCGAGAGTGTGCTGGAGGCTGCTCAGGGCCTAAGGACACCGACTGCTTTGTAAGTCTGGGTGCTGTTTTTCCCTCCCTTCCAGGTTTGACTCAGGCACATTGAATCCTTAATACCTTATTGAAAAAAATCCAGTTAAACCACTTTAGGATTAAGGAAAATTCTCTACCTTCCTTTAAGCCATGCATTCACTGGGTGGCAATTGATGAACTAGGATTGTTTGTTATGTCTTTCTGTTGCAATTTATATTACCAGTGAGATTTATTAGAGAATTGAATGAGAGCATATTGAAACATCTTTTAAAAACTAATAGGATCTTTCTAAAATTTACAGTGATTACCTCTTTATGTTGTTGTATCATTGAGTTTCTGAGTGGGGGCACTTGGATTTTATTTTTTAAATATGAATTTAAGATACGTTTACAAATTGAAGCATTTTTAGTTTATGTTGTTTACAAATGGATATTATTCAAAATTTATGAGATTTACAAATACACACTTGAAGCAATTTGCATGCTAATCTGTGTGATTTTTATTTTAGAAGAGGATACTTTTACATTCTTAAAGTTAACATTTACCACTTGTTGGGGACACTTTTAATTATATTTTGATAGCTCTGATACAGTTCTTTCTGTTATTTTGAATACATACAAGCAATTCTGTGAGCTATAGTTAAATGCAATTTCATACACACACAGAGCACTTTAAGCTAACCCATAAATTGTTTTGTTGTTAAAAATAAACAGAGGAATTTATTTTCTTGTTACCCCTTCTCAAATATTCAGAGAACACACACACACAAACACACACACACACACACACACACACACACATATACACACACATATTTAGAATTGAGTAATTTTTTTTTCAAATTGGCACTTAATTCTGAAAAATAAGCAAAATACCTGGTAGAAACTACAGCTCTTATGAGATGGTCACTTGTGAATTTTTTTTAATGTCACAAAAAATTTTAACTTGTCTACCCTGATTCTACAGTGAAAAAGAGTGTGTATTGCAATAGTGAGTCAGGAGGAAGAAGAGAATATTAAAATGTTAAAAATTTAGAGCAGCTCCTCAGCAGGTCTTGGCTTGAGACCCTTTTCATTTGCTTGTCTCCAGACATGGGCTGGAAAGGGATCTGGAGGATGCTAAACAAGCTTTGGGTTCACAATTCCAAAACAGCAACGACAACAAAACACCAATAGGCATAGCTTTCGCTCTGTTTTGTTCATGGTCCCATTGCCATGAGAAGCAGAGTGCCAAGAGAGCTTCGGGATTTTTATTGCACTATTTTATGGAATGGTCCCGGGATTCCACTTTGGCATTGGCTACAGAATGCTCAGCAATGCCAGATCAAGGCCTGGGTGTAAGCAATGTTGTTGTGTTATCGGGTTCCTCTGGCTTATGTTCCTTTGTTGCTAAGCAATCTGTGCACAACATCTCATAAAGTATGTTAGTAAAGCAATTATGAGGAAACATGAAGTTTTATAGCCATAAATTAAAACATACTGAGTTTTCTAGATTGGTTTTTAATAGATTCTTCCTGGAAAGTGTCAGCTTAGTGAATAACGTATCATCAGTGATTCTTGTTCTGATTATGCATCTAGTAGACCATCATCAGGGAATTGTCATGTTGATGATAAAGTGCTTGCTAAAACAACAATTGATGAAGAAAATGTTTTGAGGAAACAGAATAAATTAGTGCTTATTAATAATCATACATACAATTTATGATGACTGTAAAATATTATTTGAGTTCACATTAGCCTGCTTTGCAAGGCCTAAATTATTCCTAAGAAGGTTTAATACATTTTAATTAAGAGATTTAGTTCATCCACTCTTTGTTAATCACATGTTTTTATGTCATTATATTCCACTTTTATAATAAATACCTCACTTTCGGGTAGTAAATGTATTTTTAATCATTCTTAAAGGCATTTGAACAATTTAACATATTGAGATTTTAATATAAATATATTCCAGTGGAAATTAATTGTTTTACTTGAATTGGTAGCTTGTACCAAGTTGTGTGGCATTGTGAAAAAGATCATGCAGGAAATAGAATCATGTTATTTAATTTGGCATTAAATACCCCTCCATTTACTCTTTGACCAGTCACCGGCGAGAGCCTTCCTTTGAGTTCAGTGTAATTAGCTATCACGTGTTTTCTCACTAAACAGTGAAAATGAATATCACTTAAGGCACTGAACTCTCCAAACACTAGCTTTAAGAATAGTCTAAGCTGGTCCTAACTGGTTCGGCTCAGTGGATAGAGAGTCAGACTGTGGTCTGAAGGGTCCCAGGCCAAGAGCACATGCCTGGGTTGCGGGCTTGATCCCCAGTAGGCAAAATGCAGGAGGCAGCCAGTTAATGATTCTCTCTTATCATTGATGTTTCTATCTCACCCTTCCTCTCTGAAATCAATAAAAATATTTTTTAAAAAGAGTCTAGCACTTAGTCTAGCACTAATAACTAAATCACCTGTAGAACTGGGGACTTTGTTATTAATGCTAAACTCTAAGACTCAGTGTGAGCTTAATCAGTTTTCACTATTAGCTAATTTTAATAATTTAAAGTAAATGTAAATTTACAAATTAGTGGATAGATGCTAGACAATTTGAACATCAATAAACTATAGATAAACTATATTTACTGACATTGGAAAAACAGTTTTGTAGAATTGGAGAAGTCCTAAGCAAATTTGAACTTAAAATTGAGCACTAATGACTATGAAATTATCAAAATTTACAGTTTTCATGAAACTGATATATACTTAGTAAAGTAGACAAATGTCTCTAAAAACTGTTCCTCTAATAAGTATCATTAAGATTATTTTTAAATAAAGTTAATACTTGCTGTGTTGCAGGCCTGCATGAATTTCAATGACAGTGGAGCTTGTGTGACTCAGTGTCCCCAAACTTTTGTCTACAATCCAACCACCTTTCAACTGGAGCATAACTTCAATGCAAAGTACACATATGGAGCATTTTGTGTCAAGAAATGCCCTCGTAAGTAGAGGATAAGAATAGCCAAATCAATTACATCATTATTTAAAAACAAAATAATTTCATGTAAATTTATTGTAACTTAAAATTTGTCATATCATGAATTGCTTGGGTATGGGGATTATTGCTACCATTTCAAAGATAAAGAAATTTAAATTCAAGTGATCGGTCCAAAGTCTCAGAAAAGAAGTGGCATGTTTGAGGTTACAGTGCAGTCTCATTGACTTCCAAACTCATTATTTTCACTGTACAGAATTGCTTTCCATATCCCTGGGCCCCTAAACAGTTGACCCATGTTTCAGGCCATTAGATCTTCTTGGTTTATTTTGTATACCTTTCTTAAGTCATGCCCTTTTAGATTTCAGTTTGTTTCATCCTGTCCAGCTACGGGACAGTTTCTGTGGCACTCCACCGAGAGATCGAACACATTTTAAACATTTCTTCCTGGATGTGAAGTGCACTCTCTTGATCCAAGGCACTTTAACTTCAGCTTTGTTTGTGCTTCCTGTGACTTGAAGTATTTTCGACTTCAGACTTGCATCATGACCTGAAATGAAGTGGAACTGTTGAAAAACACAAACTAAATGTCATGTAGTTTCCTAAGTCTATAAAGGAAATTTGCTCTATTTTAGGGCGTTTCGGGCTGTGGAGCTCAGTCAAGCAAGTCCTAGGTGTTGCTAATACATGCGGGCCTCGGATTCGAATGTGGGTGGCCCTGGATGCTATTTCAGGTTGAGATATTTAAACAGGTGTTTTAGGGAAATAGACATTTATATGAGCAAAAAATGGTAATTAGTTTCACACCTTAAAATAGCTCCTCGTAAACTTGTTTGCAGAACATCAACATTATTGCTAATTTTACCTTTTTTATCAGATAACTTTGTGGTCGATTCCAGTTCTTGTGTGCGTGCCTGCCCTAGTTCCAAGATGGAAGTGGAAGAAAATGGGATTAAAATGTGCAAACCTTGTACTGATATTTGCCCAAAAGGTGAGTGATATCTGAGGGGGCCTACAACAAACTTTTCATTTACATTTTAATGGGGCCTCTCACAACACACCACTCCCACCACCAAACCTCCCCCCACACCTTTTCCATAACTTTGAACAGTTCCCAAAGTATCTACTATTGTAACAGTGTCTATTACTGATTTTGAATGATATATGCTAAAATGGTGCAGATAAAACTGAGTTAAGTTTGATAGGATTCAGAAAAAAAGTTGCATTTTATTCTATAAGCAGCAAATCTTAGAAATTAGGAGCAAAACAAGTGTTCACACAATTATTTTAGCATCATGAACACATATTAGTTGCTTGCAAATGTATGCAAAATGATCTGCTAAGCATAAAAAGGGGCACAAAGAGAAATGCATTTGACATTTACTCTCCAGGTCTTAAGAAGTTTCTTGAAAGACAAAATATATAAAATGGCAAAGATGTTTACCGTGTTAAATAAACACATGTAATTTACGTTCTATAATTTTAGTGGAGAAAGAAATACCTTCCAGCTATGATGCTCAAATCCCTCACCAGAATGAAACTTAAGTTAAGCAGGGCAAACATGCAGTTCAAAATTTTCTAATATTTTTGAGTTTTTCAAAGTAACAGGAATGCCTTAAAGTCTTAAAAGGACAAACTTAAGACTTACTATTAGACTACATTCTCTCCCTCTTTCCCCCCTCACCCCCACAAACACACACCTGTTTTGTGTTGTTTTCTTCTTTCTTTTTTTTTTTTTTAAGTACAGCCTTCAGAAGGCACACGTAATACTTAATTTAATTCAACTCACATCATTCATACTCTGTTTAATATGTATTCTTTTTTTTTAATATATTTTATTGATTTTTTACAGAGAGGAAGGGAGAGAGATAGTTAGAAACATCTATGAGAGAGAAACATCGATCAGCCGCCTCCTGCACATCTCCTACTGGGGATGTGCCCGCAACCCACGTACATGCCCTTGACCGGAATCGAACCTAGGACCCCTCAGTCCGCAGGCCAACGCTCTATCCACTGAGCCAAACCGGTTTCGGCTAATATGTATTCTTAATTGGACCAGTGTTTTTAAACTGCAGATTGTAGACTATCATTAGGCTATGAAATTATTTAAGTGACCAGCATTTAAAAAGTATTTTAAAGAAATATTTTAGGATGGATTAGAAATGAGGTGATTTTATATAGTAAGAGGAAGTACTTATTGTGGAAAGTTTTGTTTTAGTTTTGTATCTGTTATGTGTATATATGGGGTCTTGATATAAAATATAATTCTTATAAGTCATGGTCACTAGATGATAATACCAGGATAATATTTATAAGCAGGCCAAGTAGTAAATGTTGCATGAATGGATTATTATTTTATTTATTAGAAAGCAATGTATTTCTAATGGTAAATATTTTTATTTTATAATGAAAACACACTGTTATTTTATAATGAAAAGGCAATTATTTATTAACTGAAATTGGTTTCTCAAATTTCCCAACTGTGACTCCTGTTTCTCCAGCATGTGATGGCATCGGCACGGGATCACTGATGTCCGCACAGACTGTGGATTCCAGCAACATCGACAAGTTCATAAACTGCACCAAAATCAATGGGAATTTGATCTTCCTTGTCACTGGTATTCATGGGTTAGTATTAAATGTTTGCAGAAAATTATTTTAGAAGTGTAGACTAAGCTTAAGAGTCTTTTGCTTTGTCTGTTTGATCTTTTGACCCAGAAGAGTCCTACCTGTGTTAATGCTCTTCTCCAACAAAATCGGATGGCAGGCTTCACCAGCAGTGATAGTAAACCAAAGTTTGGGATGCGTCAGATTATGAGATTAGTGACTGGTTAGATTTAAAAATATAAATTTATATACAAGCTAAGATGTATTTGCAGGACATTCTCATTACATCCTTAGATTTCAGCAAGCTTGGCATATTTTCAGATATGATTACGGAAACAATATCAATAGGTAAAGTGGGGAATTCCATTCAAATTTCTAAAAAAAATACTTTAAAACAATGTAAGTTAATATTTCTTTTTACAAAAAGTATCTCACAAAAATCAAATCAGAAAATTAAAATTGTCCTGAGCTTTCAGAACATCTCTTTGTCTTTATGTGTATTTTTCTTTTTTTTAAGACTGGAAAGTTAGTACTGCTCTGAGAAATCTATAAAATGAATTTCATTTTAGCAGTAAAAATCGTAACATTTTCTAGGCTCCTTCATTACAGAACCCCCTGCTGGTTTTAACTAGGAAAACAACCCAGTTTGTAGTCTTTCAATTGCAATAAAAATGTCAATATTTTTACTTTATATTTTATCTATTTGTCTACATTACTACCTATACCCTAAATATTAGTGCTACAAGCTACAGATAAAAAGTACCACTCCCATATTTCAGTTCAAAATCTTACTGTAAACATGTATCACATCATTTCTAGAAAGAACATAATTTAACACATTTAGAATAAATATGTCCTAATAGAAACAGCAAGAGAAATAGGACAGAATAGTTTATTTTTTTCTATTTAAATAAATCACTCTAGGTCTTATTACATAAGCATTTTTTCCCTTTAGAATGTAACTTTGAATATGGGTCTATGCCAGATACTCTAATAATGTGTATATACTTTCTACCCCAGGTATGATATATTGGCCCATGTAGTATTTCCTTTAAAGGTCAAGATTTCTAAGTTCTTTTTAAAAATGTATGTACTTGGCTATTCTTAGCCCACATTTTTACATAGCAACACTCTCTTCAAGCTAGGCAGTACTAGCTGTTTTAAGATGGGACACATTCAATCAAATTCACTATAGTCCCCACTGGCTCTGGGTATCCATTTTTCATTGCTATCATTGCCTCCGTGGCCATTGGGTAGAAGACCTGTGTTGATATTTAGGTGCTTCCATATAATTTAAAGCATATGTGACACTTAGTAAAACAACATATTCATATTTTAAATATACTGAATACCAAATATCACCATGAATGACAGAGCATATCATGTTAACAGTATCTTATGAGAAATAACACATAAGCCACTTGATTCATAGTATCTGATTTGACCTGGATATAATAAATGATTGGCCTGAAGTCCATCAGTATGGGTAAAAATTTTAAAACAGACACATTAATTTCATTACACAAGTGGTTTTCATCCCAATCAGACCAATATCCATCTCTTATATATTCAGCATTTTAATACTTCCTTTTCAATTCTGAAATAAAAGTCATAGATAAGAAAGCTTCCATATACTAGTATATCCTATCTAATAATAGACAAACATGGTAATTAACTGTACCTCTGACAAACTTCCCATTGGCTAATCAGGGCGATATGCAAATTAACTGCCAACCAAGATGGCGGCCGGCAGCCAGGCAGCTGAAGCGAACAGGAGGCTTGCTTCCTCAAGTGATGGAGGAAGCCAAGGTTCCAGCCTGCCACTGCTGGCCTCTGAGCTGCACTCTAAGAAATAATGTTGCAATTATAGAAGCTAAACAAACCCCAGAAACCTGCTTTCAGCCAGCCGGGCCTCAGAGCTGTAGTTGCAACAGTGTTTCAATTATAGAAGCCAAACAAACCCAGATACCTGCTTTCAGCAGCCAAGGCCTCAAGCTGGAGCCGAGCCTCAGAGCTAAAGCTGGCTCTCAGCTCCAGTGACAGCCATAGGAGCTAAATAAATCCCAAAATAAAAAAAAAATAAAAAAAAGGAGAGGTTGGGAGCTTCACTCACCCGCCAGCCTGAAAACGGCCCTCAGCCCCTCACCCAGGCTGACCAGGCACCCCAGTGGGGACCCCCCACACTGAAGGCGGAGTGACCAGCTGCAAACAGCCATCATCCCCTCATCCAGGCTGGCCAGGCACCAAGCAGGACCCCCACCCTGATCCAGGACACCCTTCAGGGCAAACCAGCTGGCCTCCACCCATGCATCAGGCCTCTATCCTATATAGGAACAGGGTAATATGCAAACTGACCCTAACAGCAGAAGGACTGGGAATGACTGGTCACTATGACACACACTGACCACCAGGGGGCAGGTGCTCAATGCAGGAGCTGTCCTCTGGTGGCCAGGCCGCTCTCACATGGGAGGAGCTCTGCTCAGCCATAAGCCAGGCTGATGGCTGCCAGTACAGCGGTGGTGGTGGGAGACTCTCCTGCCTCCTCAGCAGCGCTAAGGATGTCTGACTACTTTTTAGGCCTGCTCCCTGCTGGCAAGTGGACATCCCCCGAGGGCTGCTGGGCTGCCTGAGGGATGTCTGATTGCTATCTTAGGCCCAGTTCCCCGGGGAACGGGCCTAAGCCAGCAGGTGGTCATCCCCTGAGGTGTCCCAGACTGCAGGAGGGCACAGGCCGGGCTGAGAGATCCTCCCTCCGGCCCAAGCGCACAAATTTTTGTGCACCGGGCCTCAAGTATATATATATAATTTTAATTCTTCAGTTGTAATTTATTTATTTTTTAAAATTTATGTTTATTGTTGAAAGTATTACAAATAACCCATTTTCTTCCCCATTGACCCCTTCAGGCCACACCCATCCCCCCACCCCAGGCTTTCACCACTCTATTGTCCGTGTCCATGGGTTATACATATATGCATATACATTCTTTGGTTAATCGTTTCCCACCCACCTCGACCTTTTCTCTGAGATTAGACAGTCTGTTCCATGCTTCTATGTCTCTGGATCTATTTAAAGATGAAATAAGAGAAAACGTTTAGTTTCTAGAACAATAGTGCCATTGCCAGAGATAGACTAGGTACTCTTGTTTCCTTATTTAGAATGGGAACCACAGGCAAAACGCAGTGTTTAGGGTTATCCATGGGAATAATCCCCCTTTAATCTTGTCATGTTTGACATGGTTTATGTGCATGTGCTTGAAGCAACAAAATGCTCACCAGATAAACATGTCCATGCTGTGTCACAATGAGACACTGACAAGGAAGTATTCAGATGACAGACTGCAAAGTTGAAAGACAATGAACATGTGATAATTGGTTGAATGGAGAAATAGATGTGATGTGATTGTGAAAATATGTTGCTGTGTCTTTATCCTGAAGTTTATATTGGATCACCAACAATGGTGACAGAGTGCATGTAATGTTCTTACTCATGGTTCTGAATTTAGCTAGTAAATTTCTTGATTTTATAGTTCTATGGATTTCAAGTGTCTGTAGAATGAAACTCCCTTCAGGTACTCTGAAGTTGGTAAGTGGGATTCTGTCAACTTATTTTATGAGAGTCCTGAATCTCTAAAATAAGTATATAAAATGTCTATGGTCCATTGGGCTTCATGTGAACAGTCCAGATTTCACTTAATTCCCCACCACCTGGACATGTTCTTAATATAGGACTGAAGTGACCCCATTATTGTGTGCTTGCCCTGGGTTTTGAGTGTTTCTCAATAAAGTCAGAATATTTTATTGTATGACCAGAGCTTTTCTAGACACTGCTTTTCATCAAAAATCAAATGTTGAAAGTTCATTCTGCTACTGTAGTGCTGACATTTATTCTGCATATAAAAGTCTTTGCCCATAAAATAGGATAACAACAAGAATTTTACCACATAGTGAACTTATTTTTTATTTTTGCTTCCTATTCATACAAAGCATAGTCATTCATTCTATGCATCTTCAGTTATAAATAGAGCAAGTTTGCCAGAACATTTAATTTAGACTTGAAGCTTTTGAGGGCTCTTCATGTCACATTGAGGAAAATATTCATTGTTTATGTGTGAATTATAGGGAAACTCATTTATAGTGTTTCTCCAAGCTCTCCGTAACTCTCCATTTAAACTAGTTGTACAGTAAATGGACCGCACTTCTTAGTTTGAAATAGTCATTTAATCAAGCAATTTTTTTCCCTTTGACAATATGGGATGTTCACAGTATAGAAGAATACGCCAATGAATAAAGCTGAGACAGCTACACTAAAGGTAGTTCCATATATCATGGTTTCTGGAACTAATAGAGTCTATAAGAGGCTCTAAGATAAATAAATGCCAGGAGATTCACACTCAGATTCCCCCCAAACAGGCCATATGCCAATTTTTCAAGGGACTATGGAGCACCTGGATTGATAACCCTGTTAAATCACATCCAGTGGACTACCATATCCTAGTGTTTATTCTCTGGACACAAAAGAAGGTTCCTAAGTATTGATAAAACAACAGATGTCCTAACTTAGACACAAACAACAGTATAGTGGTTACCAGAGGGAAGAGAAGAGGTGGGAGTAGTAAAAGGTAAAGGGGGTCAAATACATGGTGACAGAAGGAGATCTGACTTTGGGTGGTGGCCAATACAGTCCAATATACAGGTGATATAACATAGAATTGTACATTTGCACCTATATAATTTTATTAACCAATGTCACCCCAATATATTTAATTAAAAATAAAAAAGAAGCAGTATAAAAAAAACAAATAAAGATTGTTTTTATATATGTATAAGGTGCAAACAATTGGCAGGTGTTCACAGCAAGAATAAAACTATATTGATTGCTGCAGGTGAATATGCTTCTAAAAAAGCCTAAGTTCATTGTTCTTAGAAGGTTTGATCTCTCTTGGAGAAGTGGCCAATGAAGAGAATTCAATTTTTCTCTGAAAAGTACATATTAATATTAGGTCTCTACTTGCTCAGGATAGTACAGAATAATTTTAAAGTAATCAAACATTTTCAAAAATACTATGTATTCTTTATAAACATTGAAAATATTCCTTGAATTACTGAGAAATGTTTGGTATTATTATGTTTATGTTTGGCTTAATATTTAAGGGTGCAATTATTTCATGTGATCAGTATATGATACCAAAAAATGTTCTTAAGTTGAAAACCTCTGAAAAAAAACACCCTATTAAACATTTAATTTTAAAAGATATTTATGTTCATTTTTGAAAAGACAGGGTATCTCTGTATATATATCAAAAACATTTTTTTACAAAAATATGTGTATGCATTAGATCTTCAAATTTATAACACCTTTTGAATATGACTAAATTTATTGTAAATTGTGTTTTTAAATGTTAGTATGATTTATATAGATGGAAGCAAATAGGTCGGTTATAAAAATGAATATAAATATCAGTTAGGAACAAAATTGCTCTAAATAATTCATATGAAGAGTAACTTTTATATAATGTTATAAATATTATGAAAACTCACTAATAGGTAAATGTGGAGATACAGCAAAAAAGGTGACTTCATGTGTTTGTTTTTATGCTTCTTAAGAAATTACAAGTGTTATTCGCAATTTTGAGTGCTTCAAGGAGCCTGGAAGGCAATGTCCTTACTATAACATAATTTATTTGCAGGTTTTATTTTCCCAGTTAAGAATAAACATTTAAAGCAAAATATAAAGCATGGTTAATAAATGGATTTGCTGTATTTGGAGGTGTCTTCAGTATAATCAAACTGAATCATTTCTCTAAATCTAGACTTGCCTTTGATAAACTCATATTCTCTGTCATCAAAGTGTTTCTCAAAGCAACTTTAAATTTTCCTCCATATCCAAGACAGAAAAATCTGGACAGACATTGTTATCCTTCCTCTTGATAATGACAATTCAACTTGAATAAAATAATGTCACATTTTTATATTTTTATTCCTTTATTTAATTTTGAATCTGACTGCTTCTCTCCTGGGTTTTCTAGGGACCCTTACAATGCAATTGAAGCTATAGACCCAGAGAAACTGAATGTATTTCGGACAGTTCGAGAGATAACAGGTAATTTTTTCAAGTGCAATTGTGTTATTAACCATGCAAATTTTAACAATTTCTTGACAATGTTATATAATATTGGAACCAGAAACTCAATTTCAAAGTAAATTCAAGTCTCTACTCCTTAGCATGTATGCACATTTTGGAAGCCCATGGAATTTAAAGAGTAAAATATCCTTGAAATTTTGATGTTACTGTTTTGCAAGTGCCAATTGATCTTTGAAAACATTTTTTTTTTTACCTTTTCACAAGAAGTACTATTTAGTGTGAGTAATGCATTTCATTCATTTAGCACATGTTTATAGAGCATGTAATACATTTGGTGCTGTTATAGTAGATGATATGGGTTTATGAACATGAATTAAACATGATTTGTTATTGAAGAGTATAAAGTCAAATGAGGAGGGGTAAGTATATACATCTATGTCTTAGAATGCAAGATGGGCAACTGAGGTCTACTAGTAAGTGTATAGATACAGTGGTAAAGGATTTCAGAGAAATTGAAATTGAATTTTTCTCTTTATCTAGTTAGTCTAAATATTTTTGCTTTTAAAAGAATACATTAAGTTAAGATTTATGTAGATTAACATCTACAATTATATGATTCCAGATGTCTGAGAAATATAGATTTTTGGTGCTCATTTTATTATTATCATTATTGTTATTGACAGTATTACAGATGAGCCACCTCCCTTCCTCTTTCTCCCCCTCCTTTGATATTCTTTGGAGTATTGGAGCCATGTAACGTTGGCTAAGACACTCCATTTGGAAGAAGAAATATGAGATAGAATGGTTCAAAAGTAGGAGTATTCACTTTCCTTTTCTTATCTTTCAACACATTTTTATTATATTTCAAGAATAATCAATGTTAAACACTATTGCTCAGACAATGATGTAATGAATTTTTTTACTGTCTTCTTCTTTTATAGGTTTCTTGAACATACAGTCATGGCCCCCAAACATGACTGACTTCAGTGTTTTCTCTAATCTGGTGACCATTGGTGGAAGAGTACTCTATAGGTAGGTTTATATGTTCAAAGATGCAGGTCTCCCAGATTTCAAGAGTAGCATCATGTATATATTATATCAAAACTATTAACCTCATGAATTTACTGATTCTAGAAATATTGGGTTTCTTCTTTTAATTCCAATGTGAGTTCAACAAAAAATTACCCCAGTTGTGCTTAAAGTATACAGAATACACAGCTGGACTTTCCAACCACCTATCATTAAAGTAATAGTAATGTTTTGCAGGTATGGAATGCATGATATGAAGCATAAAATTAATTCTTTTAATCATATTTATTATAATTAAAAGAGAGAGTTGGATGACTTAGAAATGGCTCAGATGTAGGGGATACAAGTGCCATACGGGAAGTTCTTGTTTTGCCTCTGGTTGCTTTCATTTGAACCAAGCATCATAGAGCTGATGTTTCACGAATTAGTCCACCGCCCTCTGTGCCGTGCTAGTTGTAATAAACAGAATGATCAAGGCTCAAAAGGACGCTGTTCTAATGTCAATAGTTTTATTCATATAATAAAAGTAGATTTAATATTTACTAAGCCACTGCTTTTATTTTATTTCAGATTTTTATCTTTATGAAACTATTGTTTATGAAGAGTTAAAAGCTGATTTACATAAGGATATTTTAATGTAATGTTTATTGCTTAAATCTAAATGCTGCCTGAAATCAATATTGTCATCAAATATTATATAATGGCATTTCACATAAAATTCATTGAATTTTGCTATTAAAACAGGTGTATTTATAAGAGGTTTTAAAAGGTAAATGGGGAAGTATTAATATAAAAGGAGAGTTCAGAGATATAACTTAGTCAAATGTTATATGCAACAAATTTTACTATCTACTGAATATTATAAGTATATCAAGGCGTCATTATACTCATATTATAATCCACAAATCAAAGTATTTATAATGGGAGCCAGGATTTGAGAAAATGAATTATAGCTCAGTTGAGTACACACATACACGTGCATATTTTGCTGATATGTATGTCAGAAAACTATTTTTAGATTTAGAAATAAAATAAAAGGGGACAGTTTAGATCTAACAAAATGTAAAATCATGTCCATTAGTTGAAATGTGGGAAACACAGTTATTCTTCAGAGAACGCAAAAGGAACTTAATTACAAAATGTGGACTATATTGAAATAAAAACAATTTCCTTGACATGATTGTTTCTACCGTGTAGTTGTTACTTAACATTTAGAGATTCTTTCCCCAGTTGTTGAAGCCTTCTGAATATTTTGTAAAATTAAAGTTTAATTTCCTTCGTCTCTGTAAATGTTTATATCTCCTACCTTTACTTATACATTCTTCAGCTATTACAAATATACTTTTGTTCCTAAATAAATTAAAGCGTAAGATCAAAGACATTCTCTGCAATATTTATCCTTGGAAAGCATTCTGCATCTATTAAATAGAATACAATTAATATCTTACTTAGGGTATATGGAAGTCATTCCACATAAATTTATTTAATTATTTAGTCTTAACACAGGATTTCATTCTTGAGGAACTGAAGATGTGAGGGAAGGAGAGAAGGCAGTGAGCAGATACGTCAGTGGTAAATAAGTGCACAAAGACAGAGATATCATTAATATTCATACTTCTAAAAGTGAACATGTTTCTTTTGGGTATTACTGTTAAAGCCTCCAGTATATAGCATGTAAAGATTAATATTCTGAGCACAGATTTATTGACTCAGTTCTCTCTCTGTGGTCTGTTTATCTTCTTTGGAGTAAGATGTGACACCTGATATTTTACTTTAGAAATGAATGTCCTGGCCAGAAAATATTTATTATCGTTCCATGTTCCCTCTCCCCTCTCTTTAGTGGCCTCTCCTTGCTTATCCTCAAGCAACAAGGCATCACTTCCCTGCAGTTCCAGTCCCTGAAGGAAATCAGTGCAGGAAACATCTATATTACTGACAACAGCAACCTGTGCTACTATCACACCATCAACTGGACGACGCTCTTCAGCACCATCAACCAAAGAATAGTGATTCGGGACAATAGGAAGGCTGAAAACTGTAGTAAGTACATTATTCAGACATTAAAACAGAAGTTTTAGCCCAGCCAGTGTTGTTCAGGGGTTGAGCATCAACCTACGAACCAGGAGGTCACAATATGATTCCCGGTCAGGGCACATGCTGAGTTGGGGAGCATGCTGGAGGTAGCCGATCAATGATTCTCTCTCATCCCTAGTGGGGAGCATGCAGCATGCAGGAGGTAGCCAATCAATGATTCTCTCTCATCACTGATGTTTCTCTCTCTCTCTAAAGTCAATAAAAATATTTATTTTTAAAACAATAGAAGCTTTAAACATTTTCTCCCATTCTATATTTGAGCAAACAGTTAAAATTACAGTGGGTCAGAATACTAGACTTCTTTTCCTTAACCCTTAAGAGTGGTTGGTATAGAATAACCAGAATAAGTGACTTGTTTTATAGTATACTAGAGGCCTGGCACATGAAATTTGTGCACGGGTTGGGTCCTTAGACCTGGCCTGTGATCAGAGCCGATCTTCCAGGCTGCTGGCAGCTGGCCCCGCCCCTCTCCCCCTGCCTCCATCCCACCCCCCACCCCCACCCCTGCTGCAGCTGAGGGTCGCCCTCTGTGTATGGTGAAACAGGCGGGGCAATCAGGGCCCTGATACCACCCGCGTCCACCGCCACCCACCCCCAGTTCCCAGTTCCCCATTGGGGTCAGTGCTCAGTGTGTGTCATAGCCGACTGTTTGTTCTGCAGTCCAGTTGATTTGCATATTACGCTTTTATATATATATAGATAGATTATGTATGTGCAAATCTTAAGCATCCACCTGTGGAAATTTAAATTCAATAGGTGTAAGTGGGACTTGAAAACTAAATGTTTAATAAACATCTGGGTAATTCTTTGGATCCAATCAGTTTGTGGAAATTCACCCCATTGAATTTTCTGTTCACTTTCAGTGAATTTGATAACATAGGACAACAGAGTATTTCCCATTTGGGAGTGGTGAAAAAAATGAAGATGTTTTCTTCTGAAAAGTGTGAAATGCTATTCAAGAAAAAAGTTCATTTCATAAGTGCATTTCTTGTTCACTATCTTTTTTCTCACTTATTTTGATGTTTATTGATCCACTCCATCATTTCTTTGTTATACAGAACTTGATGATGTTTTCATGGGTACATAACTAGACTGTTTCTGTGTTATACTTTCCTGCTTTTCTACTGAGTACTACTATCTTTTACATCGTAAGAGTTCCACTACTATACATTTGTCTGACTTGCATATAATAAATATCAAATAAAATATTTAGAATTTAAATGATTTATTCATAAAAATGTATTCTAATTGTGGTTATGATGAATTAGTCTTGTTAAAAAGTCACATCCCCTAGGGAATATTTTGCTATCAGGATGGCTTCTTATTTATTTAATCCATTGGAACAATTACAAGGGTATAAACACATATGTTTAAATTTATTTTTGATATATGTGAATTGATAATATAGGATATTTTTAAGAAAATATAAACTCTTAAGAAAGCAAATATAATTTAATCTTACTAAGTAAAGTAGTCAGTAAAATAATTTATTTACTAATACTCCACCTTGTTTTATAAAGGGTTTAAGGCAGCTCAGGTTACCAGTTTTCATAAACTGCAATTATAATGTGTGAGGAACTCACCTTTTAGCTGTTTTGGATCCTGAAAAATATTTTCCAGAGAAAAGAGATCTATTGTAACATGAGATTCCTATTGTGAGTGAACTTAAGTTCTTTCACATTCTTCTATTCCACATAGACTCAAGAAGTACAAAATTTTATTATATACCAAAATATGTATGTTTACATTGGATGAGATGTGTCCTTTAATTTAACCTAGATTATATCCTTAGTTTTATACATTTCTGATTCTTGACAGAAAGTTTGCTTTTCTTCTTTCTAATTCTTAATCTTTTTATCCCACATTCACTCAACCAGTGGTAGACATGGAAGGAATAAGAGTAATGAATAGGAGCCTAGATATTAAGGGATTTTAAAATGATCTCCTAAGAGCTTAAACAATGAATAGGTATATGCTTGATTCCTCAAAAATGTTTTTCCTTATCTCTTGTAATTTAAACATTTTAAGGTTGGCTTTGTTAAGTAACAGACTTAGTGATTTATAAAAAATCTACACAATATGAATTTAGTATACTGGTTCAGTATACACGTATTTGCTGATGTAGAATATACTTTTTGCACAAAGATTATCAAAGGAGTATACAGTTCTATATTTATCTCTGATTTTAATATTCCTCAAGTTTGATAGTAGAAAAATCTACCTCACTTAACATGCAATTAGTAAAAAGGAATTGTAAAACTATAGTTAATGACTAATAACTGAACCTTCTGCATTTGCCACACCTTTTGGTAAACCATAGCTCAGTATGAATCATAAAGTGCATAACTTAGGATATAGTAAAGTCACTATTCCTCTAAGTAACCAGAAGATAGAAAATCTTAACTGTACTTTTAAAATGTTTTTTATTACCAATGTGATACATTAATACATTGTTCTTTGTAAAAAAAAAAAAAAAAACCCAAAAAACCTCAAATAAGATTTTCTTACTGTATTTGAAACAGCATAATGTTTAATTACAATGTTGCAAAATGGTCTCTGTGTTCTTTTCAAAAGGTTAATAAGCAGTTACAAATTTAGAAATGACATCCCTTCCATTTGTAACCTGGAAACTGAAAGAATGGAGGGCCTCTCAAGAATAACAGCCAGGATTACTACATGCTTCAGTTTTTATTACAAAGGGCAATATTTTAATAACGTGCCAGTAGATCAGTATTTGAGATATTTTAAAGCAAAAACTTTTGTCTGGTCTCCAATTTTCAATGATTGTTGTTTGGATAGTACAGTATTGTGGTATGTATTATGTCGCCAAACCCCAACACACACACACACACACACACACACACACACACACACACACACAAACACACACACATTCACCATGAATGGGATCTTATGTAAAGAGAGGTTTTTTGTAGATGTAATTAAAATGTAGATGAGCTTATACTAGATTAGAATGGGCCCTTAATCCACTATAACTTGTGAGAATAGGAGAAGAGAGACAGAGACAGACAGGCACACAGAAGAGAACATCAGGTAAAGACATACACACATAAAGGGAAGACAACCAATGAAGATAGGATCAAAGAATAGAGTTATGCAATCATAAGTCAGGAAAACCAAGGAACGCCAGCAACCCCCAGAAACTAGGAACGCCCCCAGGAAAGATCCAGCCAGCCAACACCTTGATTTTGAAGCAGAACTGTGATAGAATAAATTGTGATACAACTGTGATAGAATAGTGATAGAATAAATTTCTGTCATTTTAGGCTATCATTTTGTGGCATTTTGTTATACCAGACCTGATAAACTAATACAGACAGTGGTATAACAGTGAAAGCTAATATAGATCAGGAGGACCCAGGGTTCTGCATTTTTAATACCGGATCTTTCTGAGGCAGGTGTCTGAGGAAAATCCATTTAGAAACGCTATTGTATTTTATAACACCCCTCATTATTCTTTTTATTCTGTAGTCAGAAATATATTTTAAAAACACGTTGCCCTGGTAATTCATTTCATCTTTTGAGGATTTGTTCTCTCAAAAAGGAACTATTGTAGGAAATTTTCGGTTGGGCCACTTAACACTGTATATTTAATAACAGTTTTGGGAGACAAAAAGAAAGAATGAACTAAAAAAGCATTTTATCAATAGTGTTCTGTTTTATCCTTTTACTAATCTAACACATTCAAGACAATAAAGGGGATATTTAATGCTTATTTACACATTGACTAATTATAGTACAATATATATTTTACTATTATATTTTATTTACTTCAGAACTTCGACAACACACTTATGAACTTATTTTACTTTTTTCAAGTTAATGTGCCTTCGGAGAAGTACTTTATAATGTTCTCAGTGTTCTAAGAATATTCAAGGACTTTTCAATATTTTATCACTGCTGTCACAGCTGCCTGTCATATATCCCTCTACCAGAATTTTCTCCCCAGTTCCTACTCAAGTCAGAGATATAATACCTAGAGCACTTAAGAGTGAACAAACTTTTGGTAACACCTGTTTCACCTACTCAGTATGGTGAATGGGTATGTCTTATTCTTCCACTCCTACCTTTTCCTAAATTTTATGGCTTTAACTTATTCCATCATTTTCCAAAGACCCATAATGACATTCCCACTTATATATCTATACTAATAAAAGAGAAACATGGTAATTGGCATATGACCGCTACCCTTTTCATTGGCTAATCAGGGAGATATGCAAATTAACTGCCAGCCAAGATGGCGGCCGGCAGCCAGGCAGCTTGAAACTAACATGAGGCTTGCTTGCCTCAGTGACGGAGGATTGTTGGAGGAAACCAACGTTCCCCGCCTGCGGCTGCAGGCCTCTGAGCGGGCAGTTTAAGAAACATTGTAACAAATACCGCCGGACTTCAGCCAGCAGAGTCGCAACATTGTAAGCAAAGGCCAGAAACCTACTTTCAGCCGCGGAGGCCTAAGAGCTGGAGCCAAGCCTCAAAGCTAAAGCTGGCCCAGAATAAAAAAATAAAAAAAGGAGCGGTTGGGAACTTCAGTCACCCCCAGCCTGAAAACAGCCATCATCCCCTCACCCAGGCTGGCCAGGCACCCCAGTGGGGACCGGCACCCTGATCCAGGACACCCTTCAGGGCAAACCAGCGGGCCCCACCCATGCACCAGGCCTCTACCCTATATAGTAAAAGGGTAATATGCCTCCCAGCACCGGGATCAGCAGAGCCATGAGGCCTCCCAGCACCGGGATCAGCGTGACAGGGGGCAGCGCCCAAACCCCCTGATCGCCCTGCGGCTCTGTGTGTGACAGAGGGCGGGGCCACAACCGCCTTTTCCACCCTGCTCTGTTCGTGACAGGGGAAGGCTCCCCAACCCCCTGATCAGCCCTGCTCTGTGCCTGATAGGGGGGAGCTCCCCAACCCCCCGCCCCCCTACGGGCCCTGCTCTGTGTGTGATGGGGTAGAGCCATAACCTCCCCATTGGCCCTGCCCTGAGTGTGAGAGTGGTGGCGCCCCAAACCCCTGATCGGCCCTGCTCTGTGAGTGATAGAGGGCGGTGCCCCAACCCCCTGATGGGCCCTGCTCTGTGTGTGACGGGGCCAGCGCCCCAACTCCCTGATTGGCCCTGCTCTGTGCGTGACAGGCTACAGAGCCCCAACCCCCCTGACGGGCCCTGCTCTGTGAGTGACAGGGGGCAGTGCCCCACCCCCCTGATTGGCCCTGCTCTGTGCATGACAGGGGGTGGCGCCGCAACCTCCCCATCGACCCTGCCTTGACTGTGACAGGGTACAGTGCCCCAACCCCCCAATTGGCCCTACCCTGAATGTGACTGAGGGTGGCATCACAACCTCCCAATCTCCCTGCTCTGTGCATGACAGGGGGCGGCGCCCCAACTCCCCAATTGGCCCTGTTCTGAGCCCGACCAGGGGCTGCACCTAGGGATTGGGCCTGCCCTCTGCCACCCGGGAGCACGCCTAAGCCAGCAGGGCGTTATCTCCCGAGGGGTCCCAGACTGCGAGAGGGCACAGGCTGGGCTGAGGAACCCCCCCTCCCCCCCGAGTGCACAAATTTTTGTGCACCGGGCCTCTGGTGTCTAAAGTGCTTATTGCAATAGAATTTTATAATCCCCACCCCAAGGATGACCACATCCTAATCCCCAGTATCTATGAATGCTACTTTATATGGCAAAAGGGACTTGGCATATGTAATCAAGCTGTGTATTTTAAGATTGGAAAATTAATCTGGACTATCTGGGTTGGCCCTAAATGTAGTCACATGTGACCTTATAGGAAGGAGAAAAAGGGATATTTGATTTTCTTTTTTTTTAAATTAAATCTTTATTGTTCAGATTATTACATTTGTTCCTCTTTTTTCCCCCCATAACTCCCCTCCTCCCAGTTCCCGCCCCACCCTCCGCCCTCACTCCCCACCCACTGTCCTCATCCATAGGTGCACGATTTTTGTCCAGTCTCTTCCCGCATCTCCCGCAACCCTTTCCCCCCCAAGAATAGTCAGTCCATTCCCTTTCTATGTCCCTGATTCTATTATGATCACCAGATTATTTATTCGCTTGATTCTTAGATTCACTTGTTGATAGATGCATGTTTGTTGTTCATAATTTGTATCTTTACCTTCTTCTTCTTCCTCTTCTTAAAGGATACCTTTCAGCATTTCATATAATACTGGTTTGGTGGTGATGAACTCCTTTAGCTTTTCCTTATCTGTGAAGCTCTTTATCTGACCTTCCGTTCTGAATGATAGCTTTGCTGGATAAAGTAATCTTGGTTGTAGGTTCTTGGTATTCATCACTTTGAATATTTCTTGCCATTCCCTTCTGGCCTGCAAAGTTTCTGTTGAGAAATCAGCTGACAGTCGTATGGGTATTCCCTTGTAGGTAACTGAGTTTCTTTCTCTTGCTGCTTTTAAGATTCTCTCTTTGTCTTTTGCTCTTGGCATTTTAATTATGATGTGTCTTGGTGTGGTCCTCTTTGGATTCCTTTTGTTTGGGGTTCTCTGCGCTTCCTAGACCTGTAAGTCTATTTCTTTCACCAGGTGGGGGAAGTTTTCTGTCATTATTTCTTCAAATAGGTTTTCAATATCTTGCTCTCTCTCATCTTCTGGCACCCCTATAATTCTGATGTTGGTACGGTTGAAGCTGTCCCAGAGGCTCCTTACACTATCTTCGTATTTTCGGATTCTTTTTTCATTTTGCTTTTCTGGTTGGGTGTTTTTTGCTTCTTCGCATTTCAAATCTTTGCCTTGATTCTTGCGCTCCTCTGGTCTGCTGTTGGGAGTCTGTATAGTATTCGTTATTTCAGTCTGTGTATGCTTAAATTCTAGTTGGTTCTTTATCATAACATCAAGGGTCTCATTAGATTTCTTGAGGATCTCACTACATTTATCGGCGGCTTCTAGACAGTTCTTAAGAGACCTTAAAAGTGTGGTTCTGAACTCAATATCCTCCATTGACAGTTTTGTCCTGTTTCTTTGTCTCCGCATTTTTTATGCTTTCTTGGTGCACCCCCTAGTGGTCTTTGTGTGCAGTCTTGTTGTAGTTAAGCCTTGATTGTTGTCAGCAATACCGGGGGTGATTTGACCTCCAGGCTAACTGGCTATGAGAGTCCGCTGTGTCTGCAGTGGGAGAGTTTCTGTCGATATTTGATTTTAATAAAGGAGACGGTGATGTGACCATGGAAACAGAGGTTGGAATGATGTATCTACAAGCAGAGGAATGCCAAAGTGGCCTCTAAAAGCTGGAAAAATTAACTCAAAATGGATTAAGGACTTAAATGTAAGACATAAACCATAATACTCCTGAAATAAAACATAGGAGGTAAGCCTCTTGACATTGGTCTTGGCAATGATTTTATGGATACAATACCAAAAACAGAAGCAACAAAGCAAAAATAAACAAGTGGAACTATATCAAACTAAAACCTTTTTCAAAGCAAAAAAAGCAACCAACAAAGTGAATAGGGAACCTACAGATTGGGATAAAATATTTGCAAATTATGTATCTGATAAGGTGTTAATATCCAACGTATATAAGGAACTCATACAACTCAATAACCAAAAACAAAATAAAACAAAACAAACAAACAAATATCAATAAAAATGGGCAGAGGACTTGAATGAACATTTCTCCAAAGAAGACATACAAATGATTAACACAAATGTATGAAAATGTGCTCAACATCTCCAATCACCAGGGAAATTCAAATTGAAACCATGGTGAGATATCACTTAACACCTGTTAGAATGGCTATTTTCAAAAGAGAAGAGTAAAGTGCTGGTGAGGTGTGGGGAAAAGGGCTGTAATTTGGTACAGGAACTATGGAAAACAGTATGGAGGATCCTCAAAAAGTTTTAAATTACTACCATACGACAAAACAATTCCACTTGTTATAGAGTCCTATCAGCTTTGGAAGAGGGAGGGTGAAGGGACAAGAGTGAGAGGTTTTCAAACTACAAAAATAAATAAATAAGTGTGGTTTTTTTTTTTTGTAATAAGTCTCTATATTATTGTTCTTACTATCAAAAGAATACTTGCTTATTACCAAAAGTGTTACAAAATATAGATAAATTAAAAGAAGAACATGAAAAATAACCAGGCTTCACATTAAGTTGACTATTTGTAGGTTCCAAAACCCAATATTATACTATCCTACCTCCTTTCAAAAATAGTCATTTATCCATTTCCCCAAAAAAATAATAAGCAGAAATAAGTAGATCAGGGAGTTGATGGATTATCAGGAAATGGGCAATAACAAAGAGGTACTGATACCTTTATCAACAGCCTGAAGGCAGAATCTTAAACTGTATTTTATGGCCTTAGACAAGTAGGTAAACAAAGAGCGTGAGGCATTGATTATGTTTGCTATACCAACATGAAGGTGATTAATATGAAGAGCCAGAGATTCATAACACTGAGCAACATGATTTTGAATATATTCTACTTGTCTTTATAAGTTGCATTTGTTATGGGTGGTTTTTCCCCCCTCTTCAAGGGTTCCTCTGATAATCATGTTTATTCCATAAGCAAGTATATATGATAATTATATATAAATTCTTATATGTTTCAGACTATGAAATAGTTCATAAATAACTTTAAAATTGCTGAATGTTTATAAAAATGGGTAAATGGGTATTATAACTTTATATCTATTAATATCATTTATCTTTGCTCCTTTTTAACTCTTAAGCTATTATATAGATTTTGTTCTTATACATTTATATTCCATCAGCTCGATTGAATTTTCTTACTTCTTACATCTTCACAAATCTGTGGGAAGTCACTTATACTCCAAGGGAATCAGTGATATGAGAACTATATTAAGATTCCATTTCTACTGACATTTCTTTTGCACGGTAAGAGAACTGAATGAGTCAGAAGGAAAGAACTCTTGCAATTAGTTTAAAATCAATATAGGGGATAAACTGTTAGAATTTCCCAAGTAGAACAACAAGTCATTCAACTTTTGAAAAGAAGTGTCTCCACATAAGAAGATAAAAATAATCATAATATATGTTATTTAAATTTAATACATCTTTAAAAGTGGAGAGTACCTCAATTAAGCAAAGTCTGCAAACTGATGAGTTACCTAAAAAAGGAAAATATATTTGAGAAGAGGGACAATCCTACATACACAGGAAAACACTCTATTTGATCTCTGTTCTTTCAGGTTATTTTTTAAAGTCACCTTTATGTTATTTATAATAATGTTAAAAATTAAAATAAGGTAAAATAGAGTAGAAGGAACTATAATTTTCAATAAAGTTTATGGATGTTTAGAAGCTATGGGCATTTTGGATAAATTCTATATAAAAAGTGTGCCTATATGCAAGAAGCAGGAAACAGCAAGTAATCTTAGTTTGGAGTTTTAGAAATAAATACCAGATGTCTACTCTATCAGGATGAAATAAAAGGGATTATATTTACCGTTCCTCAATGAAACAACCAAAAGATGGACAAAATATACGAAATGACAGTTTGCAAGGGAGTGCATATCAGATAATGAAACAGAGAGAGGAAACGAATGAGGCCAGCCTTGTGATTGTCCTGGCTAACTACCTTGAGAGAACTGTTGAGCCATAGCACAGTCTGGAGAGACCCAGGTAGAATCCCAAAGACTCCTTGAGTTGAGGAGGCGGCACTGATAGCCCAGGGAGGCTCAAGTCTGCAGATAGTGCAGGAGAGAAGAGAGCAGCACAGGGAGGAAAACCACCCTCCTAGAAATAGTAAAGCAAGCTTGTTCGTCAGGAGGAAACAATGCCAGATGAATCTATGATTCTGTACATGGGATTGAGAGCACGGCATGGATACATATATAAAATTACCTTATTATTTAAGTCATGTCCAAAGACAATCTAATGTGTAAAATTGTGAATGTGCAGTGAATAGCATATGGAAAAGTAAAATGTATGACAATAGCTCAAAGGTTAGGAATGGAGAAATGGAAGTATCCTATTTTCAGGTCCTTAGAGTTTGCATGAAGCAGTAAAGTATAACTTCAAAATAGACTGCAGTCACTTACAGAGATATGCTACATTTCTGCTCCTGGGAAGATGAAGTAGATATACTTTTCTCTAGTCCTTTTGCTGAGTACAACTAAAAACAATGAGTATTATCTATATAAAAGAAACATAAGCACTTTTGGAAGGCAGAGAGAAGAAGAAAGACAGGTTTAGCACCTTGAAATCCAAGAAGCACACAGATGTGAGTTCCCTAGATTTTATTGTTGTCTCATATATCCCAGATCTGGAGGTGTAGACATTGGCAACTCAGAAACATGAACAGGTGCAGACCAAAAAAGCCCCCAACAAAAGTCTGTTTTCTCTTCCAAAGGGCCTGGAAAGGCGCAGAGGAACAAGACAAAAAACTTTTATACAATAACTTTTCAGCTGCAGCCAAATGTCACAGAAAAAATCTGCAGCCCCAACTTCACCTCAGCATCTGAAGAGTAGGAGGGTAGGCTTCCCACCTCCGCCAGGCTGCAAAGAAACGCCCCAACTCCCCACTAGTTGGTGTCAGAGAAGGCAGAGAAGGGAGAGGGGACTTTCATCCCCACTGGGCAGTAAAGAGCCCAGGCAGAACTGGGTTTCAACCCCTAATCTGACACGTGTGGCCTTGAGCAGTTTAGCCTCTCTGAACCTCTGCCCATTTGTCAAATGAATAAGCATTCTACTTTGTGTGATAGAATTGAAGATTAGCACCCATATGTGAACAAAAAGTGCCCCACGCCCCTGAAAAAGTATGAACCACTATATCTCTTAAGAATATGGAAGCAAAAATCCTTGACAAAGTAGTAGCAAATAGCACTCAACAGTATGTAAAATTGATATACAGCATAATCAAATGGGGTTTATTCCAGGGATACAAAGCTGATTCAGTATTTTGGAATCATGTTATGTTTCTCTTAGAACCTTCACTAATAATACCATACACACAAACTAACTCAAAATGGATCGTTCAGTGGTTCTCAACATTCTGGCCCTTTAAATACAGCTTCTCATGTTGTGACGCAACCATAAAATTATTTTCGATGTTACTTCATGACTATAATGTTGCTACTGTTATGAATCATAATGTAAATATCTGATATGCATGATGGTCTTAGGTGACCCCTGTGAAAGAGTCGTTCGACCGCCAAAGGGGTCGCGACCCACAGGTTGAGAACCGCTGGTATACATAAATGTAACATCAAAACTCATAAAGATTCTAAAAGAAAACATCAGAGAAAATCTTTATTTCTTCCTGTTAGACAAAGACTTCTTAGATATGATACCCAGAGCACAATTCACAAAAGAACAAATTGATAAATTGGATTTACCAAAGTTAAAAGTTCTTTCTGAAAGACAGTATTAAAGCAGGAAAAGTCAAGGCTAGGGCTTGAGAGAAAATATTTACAGAATTTAATAACAAACTCTCAATATCCATAGTAAGAAAACAACCATTCCAATATAAAATGGACATAAGATTCTTAACACTTCACCAAACAAGATATATGGATATCAAATAAGCACATTATAAGAGTCTCAACATCTTTAATCATTTGGGAAATGCAAACCCAAACACTGAGACTACAGCAGACACCTTTAAACTTGTATCTTATTTCTATTCCTTTCTTCTTTCATTTGCTCTTTAAAAAATATATATATATATATACACACATATATATGTTGTTGTTGTTGTTGATTTCAGAGAGAAAGGGAGAGGGAGAGAGACAAATATCAATGCTGAGAGAAAATCATTGATCAGCTACCTCCTGCACGTCCCCTACTGGGGATAGGGCCTGCAATCCAGGCATGTGCCCTGACCAGGAGTTGAACTGTGACCTCCTGGTTCATGGGTCAACACTCAACCATTGAGCAACACCAGCCATGCTCATTTGCTCCTTTAATATTATTTTTGTTTTATAACAAGTATCATTTGTTATCTTCATGAAGCTGTCCTATGGAATAGAAGGCAAAAGATTGGTGTAATTGTAGAACAAAATGTTGGCTTGAGAAAGATGTGGTTTTTTCCTTACCTTAACTGGAAGGTTAATTTCTATCACACCTTCTTCTCCTTAGAGTTATGATATAGACAACTGACATTTGTTCATTTTTATTAAAAACACAATGTTGCTATACAACCACAGTGACTAAGCTCTGCAATATGGAAGAAGGTGGGAATAGTGTGAATAATGGTGACTAGACAGGCCACCAAAGTGGTCTGCCATAGATCTTTTTCAAACAAACTCCTTCAGAAATAGCTATACTTAGAAAGATTTATATTAAAATTGTAAGTTGTGACACAAGCCTCTGTTTATTTCCTCTTGATTTTGGTGTTTTTTTTCAGCTGCTGAAGGAATGGTGTGTAACCATCTGTGCTCAAGCGATGGCTGTTGGGGACCTGGACCAGACCAGTGCCTGTCCTGCCGTCGCTTCAGCAGGGGCAGGACCTGCATAGACTCTTGTAACCTCTATGATGGGTAAGACATCTTATATGTCACCTTTACCTCTTGACCTTTGAGGTACTGGTTGATTCAGATTGTAAAGTGATAAGAATATTGTAAAATTTTAGTATGGGTATACAGGCCAAGATTTTTAAGGAGAACTTTAGTTGCATAAAGTAGACAACTTATACAATAATTACTTAAAGAGGAAATATTATTATTGGAAATATCAAGTCCAAATATATATTGAATATTATTCACATTTTAAAAACATGTAACAAAATAATTATTAACTAATTATTCAAATTTAAGTAAAATTGAAAAATATATTTCTACTCTCCTTATAAAAAGGATTGTTAGAAGCAATCTTTTCTTTTGTATGTCCCAGTAGTCTTTATTTTTATACTTTCTACTAATGTTCACCTTTAATTATACATAACTTTTATTTATGTTTTCCATTTAGGTTGCATGTCTATTTTATTTTATTTTAGGAATGACACACATTTCTATGTCTCTGACAACTGCTTAGCCTTATAGAAATCTACCTTCATAATTTCTAGTTGAATAGGTTTTTCTAAGTGTCCTGCCACTTTCTAAAGATAACCTAAGCAATAATTTAAATAAACTGTTTTACATTTCTTCTATTACTATAATAAAGCCTAGTATATACCTTGCTGCATGACATCTCACATGCTCATAAAATCCCTTTATCATAACATGCCATTTCATGCATCATAGTTATCCTTCATTAGTGTGATAAGACATTTTTTAGTACTGTCCCTGAGTCAATTTTTTATATTGCTCACAGTGAATACTTTCAACAGTTTTGTAAAATTGCAGTTTTGAATTTATTTATTTAATTTCATCTTCTGCCTCATGAATTGTCCAATTTTTAGCAACTGTTTTCATGATCCCAAATAACATTATAATTTTGTATTTTATAAAAGAAAAATTAAAATGTCTGAAACAGTAATATATTTTTTAGTTTATCTTATTGTTGGAGGTATTACAGTGGTTTCCCTTTTTTCCCCTATTGATCCCCTCTACCCTAAACCTCTCCTAAGTCTACTATTTTGAATCATACTAATAATGATATGTCTCTTCTTTGAAAGATGACCAAATTCAATTCTGTCCATACAATTTAGAGGAAAAAGATTAAAATTAGAAAATTAAGTATAAAAATTTAAAATTAAAATGTAATAGTTTTTCAGGAAAATTTCAGCTTCTTATTTTTGCAAGATACAATCAGCTCATAAAATTGATAATGAACAACAAATTGTGTGCTGTTTGTCTCAGTGAAATGTATTCATGGTTCTTTATTTTTATGAAAGTAATATATTTTCTGTACATAAAGTAGCTCAGATTAAAATATGCTTGTTTGTGGGTGGCAATTGACACCCCTAAAATGAAACTAATAGACTTTAATTCCATTAAGTGAATATTACAGTAAAAGTTTATTGAATATGTATGTGCAGTTCGAAAGAAGTAATGAATTCTAGGATTCATGTTTTTTACAGCAGTATCCTATAATCACTGAGAACTGGTAGAATTAGTACTGGCCAAGCTCATAACACTGTAGGGAGCCCAAGCCAATACTACAACCCAGGGCATCATGTTCATTCTCTTTCCTTTTCAGATGCCATCACTTTTTAAAAAATATTTCATTTTAAAGTTACCGGAAATATGAAATTGATAAATATGTGGATCTATACATCACCCTCTCTCTCAATTGTGCAAAAAAATGAAAACTAAGTAAAGGAAAATTACCAGTTTCCTGAGTAAACAATAATTACCTGATTGTTTTTGAAAACTTACCATTTTCCATGTTATTAAATGAAATGTATTAAAGAAATTTAAAACTTTTAATATATTTTGAAATAGTAATAGGGCCCTAGAAAATCATACTCACAGTATTAATTTGAAAAAATAAATAAAAATAAATAAAAAGAATCTGATGTAATTCTTGTCTGCCCAAACAAGGTTATATTTCCCCATCTCCAGTTTTGTGGGAGTGGATAATTTCTCCCAATATTGCATAGTAGTTAAAACAACATTTGAGGGAAAATGAATTCAAAGCTAACCATCACTTTCTAGTGGAAATGTCCAACCTTGGACAAATAACCTAATCATTGTAAACTCCATTTTCTTATATGGCAATGGGAATAGTAACAGTGCCAACTTCATAAAATAGTTGTGATTATTAACTGAGAAATAGATAATAAAATCTTATTAGTGTTCTGACCATCAAAACTCATTATTTTCTTTCTTTGTCTATTAATATGAGCTGACCAAATGGTCAGGTAGAAAAGTCACCTTAGAAACTGTTAAAAATAAATACAAACACAGTATGGCAATTACCAAAATCTTATTCTTATTTATAAAAGAGGTTTATTCTCATAAAAGAAGAAACCCTAAATAGAGCACTTGAAAATCAGCCAATTGTTGGCTATTAACACTCAAAATTCAAATCATTTGAGTCACTATATTTTGGCAACCCTTAACTACAATGCACAAGCTATCAAAATGAAAGAGAAAGTTAATTGCAATGGAATCTTACATTTTTCTTATCTGGCACGGTGATTAAACACTTCTGAAACTTTAAGAACACGGAAACATCAAAAAGAGTGCCTGTCTAAGCTCTTTGTAGGCATTTTTACATTAATGATCACAACCTCTCATTGAAACATTTTTTTTTCCTTTTTACAGAGGTTACCTAAAAAACTGAAGCTTTGAGAAATTGAGGGATTTAAAGCCTGGAAATATTAGCCTAGATCCTGGGATTTAAATTTGAGAAGGGTGTGACTTCAGAGTATTTGTTATTGATCATAAGATTGGCTAAGATAGCAGACACCAACAAACTGAAAAATGTAGAGCAGAGCATCAAAAACAAGGAATAAATGCTCAGGCTCAGCAGACTGATTTCGTAGGTCAGATTCCAGTGAAAGGGAATCTCTGGCAAGGTGGACCAGAAAGAAAAAGAACAATGATGGAGGCAGTAACAATAGAGAGCAGAGTCATAGAAACTGTAAGAAGTATCTGTTCTGAGAGCAGAAAGGAAGAAAGCCAGAGAAGCCCTACAAATGGAAATGTAGTCCACCGAAGAAAAGGCAGCTAGATGGTCTCTAGTAATTTTTTTGTTTAAATCCTCACCCCAGGATATTTTTTCATTGGTTTGAGAGAGCGTGGGAGAGAGAGGGAAAGGCAGAGAGAAATAGCAATGTGAGAGAAACACGTGGATGGGTTGTCTCCTGACCAGGGCCTAGGCCAAGAGGATCTTGCAGCCGAGGTACATGCCTTGACCAGAATCAAACCCACGACAACTTTGGTCCTCAGGCTGACACTCTATCCACTGAGCCCAACTGGCTAGGGCTGTAGTAATTGTTAATCATATTCAACTCTGTGTGCCAGAAAGGAGATTTTAGAGAAGAGATAGATAAGCATGGCCTATGTTCTAGTATCACAAAAATTATGACCTTTATTTAGTACCATAATCCTTTAGTCACCCCAGAAACCTGTTTGCAAAATAAATAATTTGCTGATGACACAAGCTTTGTTGTAACTGTCATGCACTATCATTAAATAGATAACGCTTCTGACTATCTTTACAGTTTAGGTACTCCTCCCAATAGGAGGCCATTTTTCCCTTTATATTCTGCAGATTTCCTAGTTAAGTATTTTATATCACTCATGTTGATGAAACATGCAAGAAAAAAATCTGTTTCAATTAATTGCAATTTTAAACATGAGAAAATTCATAAAACGTTTAATCCATGGCAAACTAGCACTTTAAAAATGTTAAATCCATGTAATTAAATATTTGCATTTATACATAACTAAGCCATTGATTTATGCTATTCATTTTGAAAACCAAATTTAATTATTTTGCCTTGGAGTAGGTGTCATCTTAATCTATCCAAAAGAAAATAGAGCACATGCTTTCGACTTCTGTCATTTATTAAGGCTTTACAGTAACCAAATGAGATAGTTTACTATGAAAAAAAGGAAATATTTCACTCAAGGGAAAAATAAATTTAAATTTATCACCAAATTAATCCATAATTGCGATATTTGCAATGCTATTAGGTTGGAATGGTAGCTCATAGTACAAAGGCACAAAACAATGCAGTAGCTATAAATATTTAGTCAGGTTTTGTTAATGACATTCTAAATTACCTTTGCCCAGTACCACACCCACTCACACAGTAGTGGGGATAGAATAGTTTAAACATATTGGACATGACTGATAACCAATTATTAAAATGAACATTTTAGAGTAGATATGGATTATCAAACTTATATGGATCCATTTAATATTCAAATAGTCACAATATATAATGGTGTGAGGAGGTATGATCATCATCCCAGGTTTTAATTAGAAAGTTTTAGAATGTTACCATTAAACTATTTTTATTGTATGCCATATAGAATTACTTCAAAAGGAGTTTAAACTGAAAAAAAAAGTTGTGATATTAGATCAATAATCTGAGAAAATAAAATCTACCGTAAAAGGATCTTTTCTCTAATTCTCCATGGCAGATTTTTTAAAAGAAGAAAAGAAATCAAAGCATTTTTTGAAGTTGCACCAAAAATAAATGAAACAGTCTTGGGATTTGAAGGACTAGGATGGAGAACATTCATGCAACTTAGCAACAAGAAAAATACAATAGTCCTTTCAGAGTTTGAAAAAACAAAGTTTCCACCAAGAGCAAAATTTTATAGAGATAGCCTCACTTCAAAAGTTAAAACGGTTCTGCTGTGTCATCAGAAGAGTTATACTTGCTTTATTTTTTGAAATGGCTACAGTATCTCTCACAAGTGAGAGGTTTCCTGAATGAGTCTATCGTTGAACCCAGTGGAGGGCAAGGAGAGCCATCTGGCTGCAGTTTATCTTCCCTCCTAATGGAGAACTTACTCCTTAATGTACAGGGAAATGATTCTGATGCTCCTGGCACAGAGAGAAACAAACTCTAGAATTTACTCTGCCAATAGGACTTTCAGCAGATGTTACTTCATTTGTTAAATTGACAGCTTGTTTGCTTACACCACCTCATGCAGCTGATGTTTTCACAGAGAATTTCGAGAGTTTGCGAACAGCTCCATCTGTGTGGAGTGTGACCCCCAGTGTGAGAAGATGGAAGATGGCATCCTCACATGCCATGGACCGGTAAGCCTGAGGACATCTGTGCTTGTGTTGCCTTATTGAGTTTCATGTATGAGTGTTTGTGTCATGCTGTATTGCTTATCCATTCATTCTATAGGTATTTGTAGCATGTAACGGGGGATCATGTCTGATATTTCACCCTCAAGAGACTTTTAAGTTTGGTAATGGAGGTAAAATATGTAAAAATTCAATTTTTTAAATATTTAAGTCCCAGATTATGTATTAAAAAAGGAGATATGGATTTGACCCTGAAGACTACACAGTGTTAAAAAGAAAACAGAGATGAACAAGTAATTAGCTTGAAGCAAAATAATTGATAAACTAAAATACGTATAAATTAGAGGCCCAGTGCACAAATTCGTGCACCAGTGGGGTCCCTCAGCCTGACCTGCGGGTTCGGGCTGAAACCGGCTCTCCAATATCCCCTGAGGGGTCCTGGGTTGTGAGAGGGCACAGGCCAGGCCGAGGGATGCCACCAGTGCACAATCGGGCCAAGGAAGGACACGGAAGGTTGGCCTGCTGGGAAGGGACCATGGGAGGGCTCCAGGGTGTGTCCAGCCCATTTTGCTCAGTCCCAATTGGCCAGAACTCAGCAGCAAGCTAACCTATCAGTTGGAGTGTCTGCCCCCTGGTGGTCAGTGCATGTCATAGCAAGCAGTTAAGTGGCCTTAGCATATCATTAGCATATTGCACTTTGATGGGTTGAAGAACTAACTCGACTGGACACTTAGCATATTAGGCTTTTATAATATAGGATTGTTATAGGAACATAGTTGAGGGAGAAACTAAATCTGTCTTTGGGATGGGAAGTAGGCCATCAAAGCAGGCCATAGAGAAGTGATGTTTGAGCTATGCTTTGAATAAGAATCTGGAATGCAGAAATATGCAAAGATTTGAAAATGTGCAAGTTGGTGTTGTTTTGAGGTCAACTATAACATTCTGTGTTTAATTATTTAACTATTATGGCATTGTGAAGGTCCATTGAAAGAAGGAGGAAGGCAAATACAAATGAAAGTCTTAAGCAGTGTGATAAATACTATGGCAGAGAGGGAAAGAGAGCTATGTAAATTTTAGGAGAGGGTGTGGTAGAGGGTGTGGGATCAGGAAGGTCTTCATGGGTAAATTGACATATACAGAGTTTGAAATTAGCCTTACAGAGAAAATGATCATTACTTTTCAGTCTTCCCTTTGAGTCCCAACATTCAGGCTTTTTCTTATTAATGAAATTGGTATGTGTTTGTCATTCCGAAGTGTCACATCCATCCATTATTAGACAAATTTCCAGTTCATCTGTGTATTGAGTCATCTCTCAGTAGATGACTTAGGGACCAACATTTGGTTGTAGCCAAGGCCTCAACATTTCTCCATAAGAATTTATTTTAAAATTAAATATTATTAATTTTTCTGCCACGGTGCTCATTCATCACTTAATTAACTTAGAAAAAAAATTGAGCCCTCCAAACTTCCACTAGACCCCAAGAGCCGTACTGGAACTTCATCTAAAGAAGGATGTGGAAAACTTGGAAAAACCAGACCTCTGAGAAAAAGAAGTGGTGTGATTTGGCCTGAAGAACCAGTCTAAAAGACAGTTTAATACTTAATGATCCCTAAGTATGTATGCAAAGGGCATATGCAGCCACTAAGGGTAGTAATGGAAAATATATTTTATCCACAGCATGGGAAATAGAGATTTTGTAAAGAATGTCATGAACAAACACAGGGAAATAAAGTTTCATAATGGGTTATTAAAGATATATTGATATAAGACTTCTTTTAAAACTAACATATTCAGACACCATGAGTCATAGAATAATAAAATCTCTTTTAGAGAGACTGACACTTTGGAAATGCATATTTAGAGTAATCAAGAATTTGCCATCTTCTCTGACCATGTCAGACTGCTAGAGAATTCCATGCTCTTTATATTCCTCATGCTGGCTCCTATGGCATAAATTATTCTAGTAAATAATTAGTTTATTAGTTTATTTAAATCATTCTGTTATTACATGGTGTCCCTGCATCACAGAAGCAGGAAAAGAGAAGGTTGAAGAGTTTAGCATAGTCAGTTCTAGAAATGCCTGCTATTTAATTTCATTGTGCAAAGCAAAATATACCTTACCTCTGGTGAGAAGAGAATTTCAAGATTCCATGTAACTGGAAGTGGAAGAGAATTGGTTACTGGTGAAAAGCAGTTTTGTATCTTACAATTGCTACTTGGGATAAACATTGTCACTGAGAAAAAAATGCATTGTTTCCTTCAGGATGTGGTCTATCTTATAGTCGTCTGTCTAATTTATTGAGTACAGGGGTAGCTTAAAATCAGAGATAAGGAAGAATATTGCCTTCACCTATGTTTTATGTTATTGCATTTTAGTTCATTCACTGAACCTAGGTTCTTAAAAGCTTTAGGAATATAATGATAAAAGAATAAGCGTTAGACATACATATATTTCTTTAAATCTCTTTTTAATTGAAATGAGGTGGAGAAACAGTACATTTCATTTCTATTGAGATTTGCCAAGAAAGAAATTTTATAGTTAATTCAGCTTAGGATATCAGGATTTGTATAATGATAACACAATGAAATAGTTGAGATACTTGAAAACAATAAACACAAAACAATTTGTCTTATTCTAGTGTACTTAAAGTTTAAATGTGAATTTAATTTTAGTTTCATAATTTTTATAACTTTTGATTTACATGGATATTATTTTGCATTACAATTTATAGAAAAATAATTTCTAGTTGACACTGTAGCTGCCTAATTTACTCATAGTAAGTTATATTCTTGTGTTCTGCAAGCAGACATCAGCATGTCTCTTGTCTTGTACAATAAGTCATGCCACTGAGCCTACTTGCACAGTAAATGATTTTGTATAATAGAAGGCATTACGTGCCTAAGTACCCATGAGCAGGTGTTAAAATTGGAAGCATGTGAAGTATTCTTTTCTGGTAGGAAATAAGACGTTTCCAATAGCAAACTCTTCAGTTTGAATACGGGTTAGGTGTCATCGGATAATTTGTTTTTTCCAAAGCTCTAAGTCTCACATCAAAATAGAGATATAGACAGGTGTTTGATTGAACCTCAGCAGTCATGATTTCCTGAATCATGAAAATACTGGTGTTCTGGAAAAGTCCTTGGGAAATGTTGCTGATCGAAAAAGCTACAAGAGCTACATCCCCATTTTTATTACTGGAAATGTTCCCCAATTCCATCGAGGTGTATTGACCGCCCACTCAAGTCTCGGTATCTAAGCCAACTGAATACATTTCAGAGTAAATGGCACCTATTTCTCTTTGTTTATTTTACTTTATTTTGTTTTTCACATTTCAGGGACCTGACAACTGTACAAAGTGCTCCCATTTTAAGGATGGCCCAAACTGTGTGGAAAAATGTCCAGATGGCTTACAGGGGGCAAACAGTTTCATTTTCAAGTATGCCGATCAGGACCGGGAGTGCCACCCCTGCCACCCCAACTGCACGCAGGGGTAAGCATGGGCTGACAGGGACCCCGGCTTGTGTGTATTGCTAATCCAAAGGCCCACGCCCATGCCTGCATCCCGGACACAGGCTACAAAATGTGTAGTGTTCTCATACAAAATTCTATTCATCTTTATATTTAACGTGTTGACTTTAAGAAAAATCCTTTCTAAGAGAATGGTTTAAGGAAGCAAATGCATACCCTTTGAAATATTTCCATTTAACCAGCACTGTTTTATTGACGTCTTCATGAAGCTGGTGTCGGGTGTACTTTGTATGGAGTGTGAAAATTCTTTCAAACTTACAGGAGATTGAA
The DNA here is from genome assembly GCF_963259705.1 of Myotis daubentonii. Lineage (NCBI taxonomy): Eukaryota > Metazoa > Chordata > Mammalia > Chiroptera > Vespertilionidae > Myotis > Myotis daubentonii. Next base: position 16,993,212 of record NC_081846.1, on the reverse strand, counting down.
GTTATCAGAAAAGACAAGATAGTAATCATACTTTTAAGATGTGTGCTTAGTAAATCTTCAGCAGAGGTTTTCTGTTTCTGTTTCTTTGTTGTTACAACCAGTTTAAAGTAAGGTTAGCTCTCTCTGGTAAATACTGCCTTGGATTACTCCATCAACAAGATATAAGCAAAAGTAGTAGGGGCAGAAAAAAAAAGGGAACTTAGTAATGTGTGTTTTAATAAAATTACGAGTGCTTTTTTTGAAAATAATTGTGTTACAGGTTAACCTATAACTGAGAAATGTTTGTTTGTTTGTTTGATGTAGGACAATTCAAAGATGGACACACATTTTTCTGTTTTTCAAAAAGATGTCATAAAATAAATAAAAAGTAGATTTATCTTTGATACTGATAATGGTTGAATAACAAAGACATTTTACAGAAAGAAGAAAAGTACTTCACTATAATGGAAATAATGTCAGTTACCTAACAAACCCCAACAACTATTTTTTTTTCAACAAATCTATGCTAGTAAGATATTTTCTTTTTCTTTTCTCCAGAATGTGAATAATTTTAGAGTTGAGAGCAGTTTCACATGCTCTATCTCCTTTCTGTCCATAAAACCTCATCTCTCTTGTGAGTGCCCATACCCATGTGCACACACATGTACAAACGCATCCACTTGTTGAGAATTAGCTTGGTTACATTATTTCTGGCAGGAAAGCATGAGATTCCATAAAGAGATTTTCTACCAGATTAAGGGCTAGCTGTTAGGGGATGTTGGAGAAGTGAAGCAAACAACATTATCTTCTGCCAAGAAAGCATTAATTTGCAGATGCTGCTACCATTTCCTTCAGGTCAAGAAATCAGTTTAAGTCACTCTGTGAAATGGCAGGTCCTCAAAGGTAATGCCATATTGTGCCATTCAAATTCAAATTCAGCTTGGAAGAGCTAATGCCACTCACTGGTTTAGATATAAGCACACAGGGTGAGGGCACTGAAGTAGTCACACAGATACTGTACTTCTAGGAAACTAGAAGGCGTAAACTGCTCCCCTGGTGAGTTTTTGGCACGCGTGGGTTAAGAGTATTTCATGAAGAAACGACTGGTACCGCTGGAGCAGAAGCACCAGCAACTGAAAGGGAAAACTTTGCCGCTAAAATAATCATCCACAAGAGGGTTTTATTGTTTTGCGGCTAAAATTAAACCAGTAAATTATTTAATATAATGTTGATGTCAACAGCTGTTGCCATTCAAAAGGAGGCCTTTTGCTGTTTTTGCGAATCTAATTACAAGGAAGCCATTAGGGAAATGAAAGTGAGATCACAGAGCCCCAGTCTGCGTGTGTCACTGGTGTGTCTTCCCCTCGGCCCCTTTAAATCATGATTATACAATAAAAGAAGACACATATCATGGGGGGAAGTAGAAGGAGAGACAATGAAGATATCAATTTACTACAACAACAAAAGGTGGATGCCAGCCAAAAGGGAGTAGGCAGGTGTAATAGGGAACAAATGTGGCCAGATCATTTGGGAACTCCCAGTAAATGGAAAGATGTCTTTAAATTCACTGCTACAGAATGGTGGGGACACAGAACTTGAATAGAATACTCCCTGGCATCTTCCAAGGTACATGGGCTCTGTAATGAGCGACTGAAGGATTTCTGGTTTTGCTTTTATTTAGTTAAGTGCTGTTTTGTTTGTTTGTTTGTTTGTTTGTTTGTTTTCCTGATAGCCTCCATGTGATCGGGGTTCACTCACTTCATGAAAGTTCTGTGGCCCCAGCCACACAACAGAATTTAGAAATGTGCTTCCTGAGTCCCCTCTGTACAGCACTGCTGGGAAGCCCTGTGCTTTGAGATCTGTCGCTGAAGCAGTGGAGTGCTCTGCGCAGCCCACACAGATCGCAAGGGCAGGGGCATGATGGGACGAGTGACTATTTTTATTCCGAAACACTTGTAATTACTACCCTATGAGGAAGTGTGAGCCCACCAGGCCAGCTCCACTTTGGAAAACAGCGTTTCTTTCATATGCCAATATTGTGTCAGCCAGGTCATTCAAGAACAAAGTTAATGGACGTAGTCTTTCAAATCACTTATATTTTTTTAAGAAGGAAACTTCTTCCTTTGAATACTGTTTAATGATTTTCTGAAAATGAAATTATCTGTTTAATACCTTGAAAGCACATTTACTACTCTAGAAGTGCATTAGATAAATTGGCTCTAATAAGTTCTTTAGATACTTTCTTAAAAGTAGGTGATCCATTTAGCACCTGTCAGGAGATTCTCACTAATATTCCTAGAGAAAAGAAAACAATAATGTTGTCTCTTTTTGTCTTGACTAAAGGACTGTAGTTTAGCAGTCTTTTCTCATTGAACACCTGCCGGGCATCAGATATAGTGAGTGTTAGCCAACTTCAAAAATAGGCAAGACAGCTCTGGACCACTAGGAAGGCACAGTGAATTTTTATTTTCAACAGTTTAAATCTGTCTTTTAGAGACTTTTGCCCACATTTTGTAATGATGAGCAACAATTTAAATCTTAGGGACGATTTTCATATTTGAAATCAGCCAGATAGAAATCTTTAAAGAGGACTTGTAAACTAAATTTACTATGTAATTAAATGACCATAAGGACAGGGATTATTGTTTCCTCACTAGCGCCGCTAGTCCAGGATAAATGTCAATTTAATTTGGTTTTTAGACATGGACTGGGATATTTATGTTTCATAAGGGCATTTTTTAAAAACTTTATTAAATGTCTGTTAGTATTAGAGGCATGATTTCATATTATTAAATTTAATCTATGTCTTACTCTTTATTATTAATTCTTTTTTATATTTTTAAATTTAGTGAAATAATTTCTGTTGATGGAGAGGAGGAAAGACAAGCTGTTGTGGAATTATTGTCTACACTATTTTAATTTTTAAATATTCCTCCATTTTCATTTAAGAATTTGGATATTTTATGAAAATATATTAACAATAAAGATTTTTTTTAAAAAAATCTCAACTATGTTACTGGCAAATATTAAACAGCTCAATATTTGAAATTCCAGATATTTTATAATGTTATGCTGATATGTCATAATTTCTCTTTCTGATATTTCCATAAATGTTCTACTGTAGAACACTAATTTTATTGAAAGTCATATCATTCCATATCCTTACTGTGCTAACTAGTTGTTTATATAAAGTACAGAGTTGAAATAGAATATACATCTTTAAATACACATTGACTCATATTGAGAAAGGATAGTACCACTTCAGCCAAGCCCTCATTCTTCTTTGTCTTCCACTGTTTCTTATCCCCTCAGCTTATAAATATGTTTAACTCTCAAACATCCTACACAAGTCTCTCAACAAATTTTCTTTAGCACATGTCCTGTCCCCTCTTTCTCTCTCCTTCCTTTTCCCTTGCCTCTGTCTTCAGTTAGCTTCTCAATTCACAACAACCTAAATGCTAGTGAGCTCAACAAGGACAACTGAAACACTGTCAGTAGTTCTTATCTTACTAGAGCTCTCCTTGCATTTGACACTGATGATTACCCTGTTGCCTGGAGTTCACTTCTGACTGGACTTCAAGGATGCTGTAATTAATTCATTAAACTCTGTTATTTTCCCTCCTGCTTCTGACATGAGCTCATTGCATGTCATTTACTCACTAGTTATTGAAGTTCCTTGAGTTTCAGTCTCAATCTATGCTTTTTATTTTTTCCACTTTATAGATTCTTCTTCGGCCATATCATTCACTTACATGGTTTCAATTTTCTCCTGTATGCTATTTCAAAATTGATTATTACACTGCGCCTTCAGCCTCTACCCCCACCCTCCAGCGACAGATTCATTTTCTAGCTGCTGAGGAACATTTCCTGCTGGATTATAGAAGAGCCACACTAAGTTCGTACCAAAACTGAAATTAGCAACTCCTCCTGCCCCAACACGCCCAAGAAAACGATCCTCTTCTCTCATTCTCTCACTAACGGTGGCACTGGTCTCAAAATTAGAAATATAAGTCATTCTTAACTCTTTCTTCCCCTTTCATCAAAAAATCAGCCATCAACTTCTCTTTTTTCCCCCCATACCTTCTGAGATATTTTTTTTAATCTGTCCCGCTGCTTCTATCCTAGGTACCATTTTCCTAGTTTAGTCCATCATCTTTTGAATAGACTAAAAGAGTCTCCATAACAAGCATGTCTTCCTGGCTCCCAACTGGCCAGTCTCCACAAAGAGATCTATGGAAAACACAAGCCAGCAGTTTCGCTACTTCTTTGAAACCCTCTGGTGGTTTTTTATAATGTCTGTGCCTGAACAAAGAGGCTTCAAATTCTGGTTCCTGTCGCATGCTCTAGGTTCTACTTTTCCCTGTCCCTACTGCTTCATCTATCCTCTTCATTCAATTGTGAGCTCAGCCCTAGCAGGTTTGGCTCAGTGGATAGAGCATGGGCCTGCAGACTGAAAGGTCCTGGGTTCAATTCCAGTCAAGGGCACATGCGCTGGTTGCGGGCTCGATCCCCAGTGGGGGGCATGCAGAGGGTGGCCGATCAATGTTTCTTTCTCATCATTGATGTTTCTCTCTCTCTCTCCCTCTCCCTTGTTCTCTGAGATCAATGGAAGCATATTTTTAAAAAACTTGTGAGCTCATTACAAAGAGGCAAATGTCTAACTCATCTTTTCTTTTTCCACCTCGAGATCCTAAAATGGTAGGAATGCTGATTAGGCATGCAACACAATTTTGTTTTGTTTTTAATGAGTGAATGATTTTTCATTATTCACACTTTTTCCTCAAGTTTAATTTCACTTTGAAATATTTTCCTATTTTTCAAAGATTATTATAAAGATATAGATTACAGCCCTAGCCGGTTTGGCTCAGTGGATAGAGCACCAGCCTGTAGATCAAAGGGTCCTGGGTTTGATTCCAGTAAAGGACATCTACCTCTGTTTCAGGCTTCTCCCAAGCCTCGGCCCTGGCGTGCAGGAAGCAACCAATGTGTTCCTCTTACATTGATATTTTTCTCTACCTTTCCCTCTCTCTCCCACTCTCTCTATAATATCAATGACAAATAACCTCAGATGAGAATTTTTTTAAAAAAAAGACATAGATTACAAACTAACCATAGCTTTCAAATTCTCATTCGGAAATAAGTACACTATTAATTTTCCAAAATGACAATGCTGTATATTTAAAAGTAACATTTTGAAGAAAATATAATAGGCACTTCAAAAAAATAAGTTCTTCAGACTTGAATAAGAAGAAACCATGATAAGACAATTTGGAAGCTTTTAAATTAGTTAATTTTCCATTTTCAGAAAAGGTTTTAATTACAGATTATGGTATCAATTCAAAACTCTGTGCTCTATTTATTTATTTTCATATTAAAAAAACTTTTTATAATGTGTTTCCCATATACCTGTATGTTAAAAAAATGTCTGACTTCTCAAAAACAATCCTCAAAACAAAAACAAACCAATTCAAATTTTTACCTAGTCTGAATGTTATAATATATTTTTGAAACAGGAAAATAGTGACATAATTATTGTTGGGCATAGTAATAATAGTTCACCAATGTTTTGTTATTTAAAAATATAATGGACAGTCTGGCTTTATGCACGATACATTTGTTATTCATTATACAGTGATTTTAACATCAACTTCTTTTTCTGTTTAAGAAATTTTAGTTTGGAAAAAGTCATTTTCATTATCACTGAATTAGACAGTTCTATAAATCATCGCTGTATGAGGAATCTTGATAATGCACTGGAGCTATTTGTCTTTGATGGGGGAAAACAGAAAGAAAAGCAATTCAAGTACATTGGAAAATGGAAAAAGAATATTTCTAGAATACATCAAAATGAAATTATAGGGACTGTAATTTTGTGTACTTATATTATTTCACTTACTAGTAAATGTTAATCTCAGTGTATTTTTAGTTACCTGAGTCTAAACATATTCATTTCCTTGGAGAGGATTAATTTATTTGTTATTTTTTACATTAAATATTTTGGCAGTTTAAACCAGTTTTTGTTTGCCTGTTATGGCACTGCTCTTTGAAAAAAGAGTGTCAAGATAAACGGTAATATGGTGAAACCAGTTAATTTGCTTTTTAAATGAATTCATGTTTAAAGATAAGTATGTTATAAAGACAGTCACAGCCAAGGAATGGAATAATGTGATTATGTAAAATATCTATGAGACTAGCATTAAAGAATGTTAACTCACTTTCTGCCAAAGTCAATCTTTAATGAGTATTAAGCATCAGGTTATTATATGATATTCAATAGTATATGTTTCCTTTTTTATTGACTTTGTGTTTACATAAATTGAAGAGCTTTTAGATGAAACTGTATGCATGAAACCAATTATTGCCATGGAAATATCAAGTTATTCATCAAGACATATAATCATGAACGATGCAAATGAGTAGAAAGTATTAGAAATGAGCAATATGCGTTTGGAAACTACCCACAAAATATAGCAAAATGTCCTTTTCTGTGGATATATTTCTTTGCATTCTACGTGGGTGGTATTTGCAATTTATTCCTGTGTATCCGTGCAGCAATAATATACTCATTGCCTTTAAATTCATGGTGTTCCAAAATTGTCTAATAACTATAATTAAGAATTTCACACAATTGGTATTTATCTTATTGATTTTTTTAAATGACTAATTTTTTCCTTGTATTTTTAAAATTTGGATCTTCTGCAGGTGCATAGGCTCAAGTATTGAAGACTGCATCGGCCTGATGGATAGGTACTTGGTGTGCTTTCTTCCCATGTTCTTCCTGGAGGCTCCATGTGTGAGCACCGGTGCATGTGTGTGCATGTCACTGTGAATGGAGAATGATGTTTTCTGTTCTGTAATTGCCTGCAGGTGTAGCGGTCCCACTAGTCATGACTGCATTTACTACCCTTGGACGGGCCATTCCACTTTACCACAACATGCTAGGTAACATCTACCATGTTTCCATTTTGTCACTCAAATTATCCCAATTATCATGGATGAAAAGTACTAACCAGTTGGGTGAAGTTTATAATATGTTAAATTAGGGAATTAGGAAGACATATAACACTTTACTTTTCAAGCCACATTTCTTACCTCTTCTCACTTCATTGATTATGACTTCAAATCCAAATTAGTAATATAATTATTCTAAATTTTATACAATCAAACAGAATTAACTAATTTTGAATTAAGTCAGCACTTTTATAAAATAGTTCATTCTCAATTCTGTAGATAACTTTAAAAAGAAATATTTTAAGGGAGGAATTTGTAAAAGTTGATGTATTTTTATAAGATGTTTGTTATTTGATTCACTTTCTGATTTTATATTATTTTGAACTGATTGGTATAAGCTCTAGATATCAGAATTACCATAGATTAAAGGCAACAAATAAAATATTTTGTGAAGGTAAAAGTACAAGGTGGGATTTAAAAACAAAATGTGTCACTCACACACATACAAAAACCTAAGTATGAATGTAGTTGCTTAATTCAGAATCACTCCAAACTGGAAATTACTCACATGTTCTTCAGTTATGGTATATCCATACACTGTAACTCTCCTCAGCAAGAGAAAGGATGTAACTGCTGACATGCACCAAACATGGGTGGGTCTCAGAAACATTACTCTAAATGAAAGAAGCTATGCTTAAAAGAATACATACTGTATGATTCTATTTATATGGCATTCTGAAAAAGGCAAATTGTAGGACAGAAACTCGACCAGTGTTACCAGAGGCTGGGGCAATGAGGCATCAGGTTGACTACAAAAAGGCATGAGGAAACCTGGGGGGGATAATGAAACTGTTCTGCATCCTGATAGCAGTGCTGGTTGCACGAATGTATGTGCTTGTCAAAAGTCATAGTCCAGTACATTAAAAAGGATGATTTTTACTGTGTATAGATGATAACTTGATAAATTTGACATTTAAAACTCATATATAGGAAAATAGTAATTTTACAACATTATGTAGAAATATTGTTTGCTTTCTTTATGAAGCATTTATTGTATTTTTTGGAAGAGAAAAAGCAGTGCTAAATTATAATTAGCAAAATGAGAGTTTTGGATGACTTAATGATTGTTAATGCAAACCATCGTGTTGAAATATCGCATATGTAATGTAAAAGTACATCAAGATAAGTGTAAATCCCAGTGAGTTTCTTCAAATGCAACATTGGTGTAACTGTCAGGCGGATCAAGAAGAAACACAATAGTACCAGAACCAGAAACCCTTTTGTGCCCCTTGGCAAGGGTAACTGCTGTCCTGAACATTAACACCATAGGTCAGCTTTGCTATTTCTGTACTTTATATGGGGTGTCCCAAAATTCACGCAAGAAGTAATTTTGATAGAAAACACAGGTTTTTAATTAAAAATCATAAATATTTATTGATTCAGAAAGTATACAGTATAGGGTTATGAATGGAATAGTACATCAGGTAAATGGCCTCCATGGCTTTGCTGGCACATATGCAAAGCTGTGGTCTTCATTGTCCCTGCTCCTGGGCCATAATTGGTACTTGGTAATGCTTATCAAATTGAAGGGATTGAAATCAAAGGGCAACATATATTAGAATCTGATTCAATAAACCAAGTAAAATTAGGCTTTTATTTTTTGTTGTTGTTAATGCTCACGCAAAATTCAAATCTTGAATTCACCTTTTATATAGGGTGAATTTTGGGATACCCTATATAAATTATAGAAATTGAATCATTGTTTGTACTCTTTACATCTGGCTTCTTTGTCTACATATTATATTTATGAGATCCATTTATGTCATTAAATTTAGTCATAGTGTTTAGATTTATATGGTATTTGCCTTTAAGTATTTTTAAAGCAATCAAATAAGTGCTATGTCAATAGTTTTGTTTTTTAATGAAATAAATAGACAATTAAATTCTAAAAAACAATGTATATGGTAGACTTCGGTGATTTATACAATAGTGGCACTTTGGCACTTGGGCACAATCAAGACTAGTTTGTAACAGTTGTTTGGAACAAGGCCAAAATTATGACAAAACAAAAGTCAACACACATGAGAGAGAGAAAGAGAGAGGGAGGGAGAGGGAGAGAGAGAGAGAGAGAGAGAGAAAGAGAGAGAGAATCTTCCACCCCCAGGTCCAAATTAAAGTTTTTTTAAGTCAAGACTTATTTTAGATTGGAATGGACCTATATTCATGAAATAATTTTTCCTCCTTGAGTCTTTGAGTCTCTTTACTGTAACTTTAAATGGTGTTTTCTTTCATATTTGTTTTAATTTTTTTAAAAATAATGATTTCAACCATCTAGTTCAGTGATGGCGAACCTTTTGAGCTTGGCATGCCAGCATTTTGAAAAACCCTAACTTAACTCTGTTGCCGTGTCATATATAGAAATTTTTTGATATTTGCAACCATAGTAAAACAAAGACATATTTTTGATATTTATTTTATTATTTAAATGCCATTTATCAAAGAAAAATCAATCAAAAAAATGAGTTCACACGTCACCTCTGACACGTGTGTCATAGGTTCGCCATCACTGATCTAGTTAGAGGCAGTATAGTATGGTGATTAAATATGCAATCTTTGGGATCAGACTTTCTGAGGTCAAAGCCAGGCTCTACCATTTTTTAGATGTATGACCTTGGGTAAGTTCCTTAATTTATCTGAGCCTCACTTTCTTCATATAAAATAGTAATATTAATATAGTTCATAAATTGGTTGTGAAGATTGAATGAGTCCATAGAATAATGCCTGACTGAGATAAATCACTCAATATGTGTTATTTATTATTTCTGTATAGATCAAGGACTTTTAATGTTGGGGATGGGGAAAACACCTCCCAGGGGAGGAGGGAAGTCACTCAAAGTGACCCAGGTAGCTTTCATATGTAGCTCTACTTTGTTGGTCCTTTGCAGGAAGGGAAGTGATTTCTTTCTCACTGTCATGAGAGCCACAGGTACCAATGGCAGTAGGTCATAGGCAGAGGCATTTACAGAGACTGAGAAAAGTCTAAAACCATAGTGATTGATCACTTGTGGTTTTCAATGCCATATGAGGTTGTATAGCTCAAAATCATAGTGTACTGTCAACATACAAAACATGAAAACTTTAGAGAATTTTTATGAGTGAATTTGAGTTTATTTACGCCAAACTGGTGACATGTCAGGAAGCAAAACCTCAAATGTTCTGGAGAATGACAGTTTTACAGTGCCTTCTTTTTCTTTTTCTTTATTGATTAAGGTATTATATATGTGTCCCACTCCCCCCTCATGCCCTCTTACACATCTGGATTTAAGGAGGGAACATAAGGAAGATTACATGAAGGTGGGAGAAAGCAAGGTACAAGATAGTTAACAAGATCGTGTGTTCCCTTGAGGGTGGTTAAGCCTCCCAGGGGTCTGAAAAAGAGGTTTACTCAGGCATTTCAGTGGTGAGTTACCCTACATACCCAAGCACAATGGACAGGGCTTGCTTAAGGCTAAGATCAAACTTGTATAGGCTTGGGGCATGACCACCCACAACCTGCCCTATTAGGAATTTATGATCAGATCAACCTGTGAGGTTACTTTCGGTCAGAGTTATTACAGAGCCTCATTTTTGTTCAAAATATCTCATTATTGACTTAGTATTTCCAGCATTTAAACAAAAGGGATTTGGTAATTTTTAATCCTATTACTTGCCTGGGATCCCAGGCCATTCTCTATAGTATCAGATTAATGCACTTAATTCAGATTAGCTTTGACAAAAATACATAGATAATCAAGGCCAGCAACAGAGACTTGATAGTACAGTTCACCTATCATTCCTATGAAAAATCACGTGTACACCTTTGTGCAGATAAAGAGCCGGGGTTCTTGAACATGAAAGCCTGGCTCTCAGTATTGGCTCTGCCATGTTTGGTATCTGTAAAATGAGATGATAATGGTAATTTTTAAACTGGGAATTTTTAAACCTAGTAAGATTGGTGTAAAGATTACTTGAGATGATGCACAGGATCCATTAACTAGTATATGGACCTTATGACAGTTCAGTCTCTAATTGAAATACTGGAAAAATAAATCTTTTTGAAAATATGAGGTTGTGATATATGTATATATACATACACACATCAGTATGGCATTAATTCAATAGTTTAGTTGCTACAGAATTGACATGTTAAATTTCTCAGGTTTTAAGCATTTCAATTTTCTATGAGACTTTTAAATATAATGATTTCAAAGAATTCATAATAGGGGGCCAACTGTTCCTTTTAGAAAACTGTGGATATATTTAATTAATACCTGTCTTAAAATGTAATACTTGGTTTAGACTTAAATTTAAAGCAATGTGACTCTGTTCTTTGATTCCATTGACTTGTCAGAGGCTATTTATAAGGCAGTTTTGAATTTACAGGAAAGGTTTAGATTGTACACTTTGGAAGAGTGTTTCTGACTGTGGGGAATTTTGGTGCAGGTTGAATGAAAAATGAAATTAACAACCTTCCCCATTTCAGGTCTTTATATTGCAGTAAATGCTTGCTGCTCTGAAATGGGGTGGGTATATATACATTTAATTGAAAGCAGGGGACTAATCAAGTAATATTTCAGGTAATTTACCTTTTTATAAATTCATGATGTTTTTTTAAGCTTTTGTCTTAATTAATTAAAGTGGATCTTATATATAGGCAGGGCAAAAAAAAACATGATAGAAAACAATAACTTTAAGTTTTCTAAACGATGTTGTGACTGGGAGAGTATCCAAATGCCTGGTTTTCTTCTTAGTCAAATAAAAATTTTAGTCACCGGAAATTTCCTGAGCATGTCAATGTGGCTGTTTTCAAATACTGAGTTCATACTCCCTCCTGCCCCTCCATGCTGTATGCTGTTTCTTAAACCAGCAGGAAAAAAGATTGAAGATTTAAATGAAAACAGGTGAAATGTTTCCAACCTTGATTGACTTTCATTTTCTAAGCAGTGTTATTCTTTCCCAAGCTTGCAATTTGTGAATTGGTTATCCACACTCCATTTACTTTCCAGGCTGCTGCTGGCATTTCTTCCAGAAAGATTGGATAGTATAGAATAGAATGTGGCTGTTTCTTTACATGTAGCCTCCTAGAATATACTACTTGCAATTAAATAATACTTGATATGTTAGAGCTTCTCCATGCTTTCCTCCTCTGAATTGTATGCCTGAGAAATAGAATTTATATTGGATGTGCTTCCTTTTCCATCAAGAATCTTATGAAGAAATATGTTCAACAAGTTCTTTTTATTATTTTTAGGTGCTATCTATTGTAGCTTGTACAATGCTCTCTTTATATAGATTCTAATAGATCAAAGCATTTAGAAAAAAACCAAAACATTAGATTCTATTCTAATTTAGTTTCTTTGTCGAATATATACCCAAAGGTTTTTATAAACTTCATCTCTTATTTCACTAGAGCCTAAATTTATTCATCTTAACAGGCAAAGGCTCTATTGGTAAACTGTTCTTTGTTAGCAATCCAACATTTAAACTAATATTTTTTTTGAATTCATGACAGAAATTATGAAAACTACTAGGTATACATTCAAGTATTTTTATCTGGCTTATCAGCTCCAAGTTAATTAATCTAGATGTTTCACAATATGATAGAGGTCACTGAATTCAGTTTAACTCTCTAAATCTCACATGGGCAGGTATTTGAAACGTTTTATATTCCTGTCGCATTTTAATGCGTTTGTCACATTTTTACTTTATGGTAGAGTGGTTATTACCTAAGAGGTCACGTAACAGTTTATCTTTTAGCAGCGTGACCCTTGTGTGATATATGAGAGAGACTATGTGATATTCCTGGCACCACTTTCAAGAATGGCATAATCTTTTTCCTTTGTTTGTTTTGGCCTCATAACTTATGTCCAAATCGAATGGCCAAAATGGCCTATAGATGGTTAGCCAAGATGAGTGGCAGTTGTGTTATGATCCCTAACTCCAATAAATAAAAGCACACAGGCTTTTTATTATAAGTCTATCTTCATCCCACCACATTCTGTATATTAAATTTACTTTTTTTTTAAAATATATATTTTATTGATTTTTTACAGAGAGGAAGGGAGAGGGATAGAGAGTTAGAAACATCGATGAGAGAGAAACATCGATCAGCAGCCTCCTGCACACCCCCCACTGGGGTTGTGCCTGCAACCAAGGTACATGCCCTTGACCGGAATCGAACCTGGGACCTCTCAGTCCGCAGGCTGACGCTCTATCCACTGAGCCAAACCGGTCAGGGCTTAAATTTACTTTTGAATTAGAGTTTGCAGAGGTAAAGAAAGATGTGAGTTTCTTCTTTTCAGCTGCGTTGTGTTTTACACTTTCAGCACTCATAAAATACAAAATTATCAAAGAATTATAAGGCAAGAGTAAAATAACTCAGTTGTTAATTACTCTTCATACAGTTAAAATAGTTACTTTAAATGAAAGTATTTAGTAGCACAAAGTTGTATAAGTGGTCCTTATAGTGATATCAACGATGAGAGAGAACCATTGATCTGCTGTCTCCTGCATGCCCCCACTGGGGACTGAGCCTGCAACCCAGGTACATGTGCTTGAGTGGAATCAATCCCGGGACCCTTCAGTTTGTGGGCCAATGCTCTATCCACTGAGCAAACCGGACAGGCAGGAGTCCTTTGTTTTATATAACCATATAAGGTAAGGTCGCAATATACACATTGACTTAAGGTGTTCAGTAAGCAGTTACTTGTGAGCAGTAAGCTATAAAGAGACAAGTAGGAAAAAACTGCCCCAGTGTTAATACCAAACTTGTGGCCTTTCTATGTATTTATCAGTGTAGTGAGTCTTCCCCACGAGTGCTCCTAACCTGCTCTGTTCAGTGTGGTGACCATTGGCCATATGTGACCACTGGGCACTTTATCTCCGTTAAAGCAAATTGACGGGTGCTGTAATTGTAAAAGGTACTCTGGATTTTGAAGACATAGTATGAAAAAGGGAATACAAAATATCTCATTCAACTTTTGTTGAATATATATCCAAATATTTTTATAATCTTCATCTCTTATTTCATTAAGGCCTAAATTTATTCATGTCATGCTTACATGTCAAAATTGTGGATATATTGGGTTAAATAACATTTTATGTTCATAAAGTTTACCTTTTTAAAATATGTTTACTAGAATATATTAAATAACATACTGGTTTGCATTATGTCTCTGTTAAGTAGCATTGCTCTAGAGTGGTCATCATGGAACTTGAATACTCTTTCTAGTGAAAATATTTTCATTACACACATCTTTGCAATTACGTAAATAGAATTGATGATAGATATTTAAGAGTATGAAATACAAATTTAATGTAAATATAGATTACAATACTTTTTTTTTTTTTTTGCTTCCCCACCTTGGAGGTCTCAGATTTTGATTCTAGAATGTCATATCTGGATAGAGAGGTAGTAGGCCTTTTCCCTATGAATGATATTTTGGCAACAGATTTACACACAAGAATGGTGGAGGCAATGCTTTTGCATATTCACAGAAGGGTGTTAATTTTGCATCTTTAATAGGTGACAGATGGAATGAGTCAGACTCAGCCAAGGAAAAATATCTGTTTGCCTAAACTCATTGTCTGTACCCGTACATTTATATGTCCACATGGATTTTTCACAAGAGAATACTAAAATATGATAATTTGAGTCTGCTTTTAGAATTTCTGGTTTTGTCTACACTTTAAATTAAAAATTAGTTAAAGATTTAGAATTATATTGTACAGACTCTCTTTAAATTGTGTTTTGTAGCCAATATTTCTATTAAAATATTGTTTCAGTTTTTATGTCATAAAAAAACACTATACAGAAAAATTTCTTAAATATAGGTCAAAGTTTATATATATATATATAGTTATATATATAGTTATATATATATATAGTTATATATATAGTTATATATATAGTTATATATATAGTTATATATATTTATATTCATAAAAGAATCAAAATTATTTCCCCATATATCTTAAGCATACATTGTATTAGACCTAAGTACCTTTGTTTTTCGTATTTTCTGTATATCTAAAGGAATCTAATTAACTGGGACCCCTTCTGTGATGTGATTACATAAAATCATGTGTACATATTAACTCAAATTGCTCTCTTCATGCTTTTTTCTTATTACCACAGCACATTTCCTAAGTAATCATTCTTTCATAAACATACAATTATTTTTACATACTATGCATGTAGGCAGGAGCTAATTAACAGAGAGCACTCTGATTTACCAAAGAAATTTCAGTGATCTCATTCTCTGCTACCATCCACCTTCAAAACCAAAGTGATATAATTTCATTGTAATTTTACACTAACTCAGTACTAAAGAATGAATAATAAGGGAAGCGAAATACACCTCTAATAAACTCCAAATGCTTGTAGCCATTGCAATTTTTATGGTATTCTGCTACTCTGCTCAGAGTAAAGAATTCCATATGCTTAAGTCATTTATAGAATAATTATAGTTACTTTTAGTAGAGTAAAAATAAACAACAATCCAAAAATCTCTTTCCATAAAAAGTTTACTTGTAGAGGGGGAAAATAAAGTCTTTTTATAAATGAACAAAGCAAAATCTACACCCAAAGCTACTTTTTTTCTTTGAAATTCTAGATCCCAAATTCTAGAGTTCAGATCCCAGCTTCAGATCCCAGAATGGATAGCTAAATTATTCTAAACCAAGAAATAAAGAACCAGTGGGAAAATCTCAACATTTTTCCAAAACACTCTCAGATTTAGAAGCTTATTTTCACCATTCTTTAAAAAATATCCTCATATATTTCAGTTGCACTAAATTATACTTAATTTTTATGAAAAAATATATGAAAATACTCATCACCATTACCATTTTACTAATGGGGAGACAGGTTCAGAGTAATTAAGCAATTTATAATAATCACTTAGCTAGTACTAGAGGCCCGGTGCACGAATTTGTGCACCAGTGGAGTCCCTCTGCCTGGCGTGTGGGATCGGGCCAAAACCAGCTCTCTGACATCCCTCGAGGGGTCCTGGATTGCGAGAGGGCACAGGCCTGGCTGAGGGACCCCACCAGTGCACGATTAGGATCAGGGAGGGATGCAGGAGGTTGGCCAGCTGGGGGGTGGTGGTGGGGGCAAGGGACAGCTCCAAGGTGTGTCCAGCCCATCTCATTCAGTTCCTGATCAGCCGACCTCAGCAGCAAACTAACCTACTGGTGGGAGCATCTGCCCCCTGCTGGTCAGTGCATGTCATAGTGAGCAGTTAGTTGAGCAGCCTTCATTAGCATATTACGCTTGAATTGGTTGAACGGCTGACCAGTCGACTGGACACTTAGCATATTAGGCTTTTATTATATAGGATGTGGCAGAACAAAGATCTGAGTTCAGGTGTGTCTGATTCTAAAGACCACATATTTTTCTTTCTACCAGTCTGGTTCCCAACTAGAAGAACAGTTAAGAGCTATTGCTATGATGAGGATGACTGAATATTTTATAGTCTCCTTAAACAATGTCACCCTTTGTCTTTCTCCTAGCCCTAAAGTTATTTTACCTATTGAGCCTTCCTCCAATGTCTAGTATTTTGCTTTTTTCCACATGACATCTTTTTGTCTAATAATACATCTGGCGATACCTCCCATGATCTAAGCGTATACTCCTGTATATTAGAACATAATGTAAATATATATATCCTTAATATTTCCGTGACTAATCTAAAACATTTATGAGTAAATAGGCTCAGTTTTTTATCTTTTCTAAAGTGTCACTCATTTATAAATTCTGGAAAAATGTGGTAAAATTACTGTGTTATGTATGAGAACCACTTCCATAAGACCTGATGATTCTAACTGATTGTTGATAATTTTACTCCACTGTTCTTACCTGTAGGATTTATGAGATGGGGCGAAATTGATTGAGAGTAGTAATGAGTTCAGGTGGTAGAGTATGAATCCTAGATTATGCATCATTTTGTTCTTTGTGTTTGATAAGGTGAAAAGTTATTTATGCTAAGAAATATTCTTCCCATGATTGATGCAATTAAAAATACCATATTCTTTTTTAAGGGAGATACTACAGCAGGTGAACTCAAAGGAACAGAACTGCTGGTCTTAGAATAGGGCACTTGAACTAAAGGTTCTAAAGGAGGTAGAGTTACTGGGAATATAAATATTGGCTGTCCCAAAAATGTCTACACACACTTTGAATAATTATAAAGGCAGTGTTTATTAAAATACATTTCATTTTCAAAATTGAGCTATCAGCTGTTATGGTGTGTATAGATTTTTGGGGATATCCTGTATTTGGGATAATGAATTGAAGTGGGTGGCTGAAAGTATTGGAAATGAATAAGTAGGGAATTGGTAAACCAGAAAGTTGAATGGAGATGGAGAGAAGTGGGAAGATGTAACAAATATTTAGAATTTAACATTCATTCCTGAGCTTAACGATTAGCTGTATTTGACATAATTAAGAGAAGAAATGGTTAATAACTACTCCTGGGCTTCTAGCTTTTAAAATCGGATAGATATTGTTAATATTAACTGAGATTTGGCACAATAGGTGGGTACTAAGCTCATTATGAATTGATGTGTTGAATTTGTGGTGATTTTAACAAATCCAAGTGATGTTAAATGGGAATTTTAATATACAGATTTGGAAGTCTTTCTATCTGCAGATATGAATTAAAAATGAGTAGGAAATACAGAGAGTCAAGTGTTGATATATTTTGAGAAAATTGCATATGAAGAAAAGGAGTCAGATAGGGAAATAGTTGGAGAGTAAATTATATCAAAAGAAAGACATTTGAAAGATGTATGAAATTTGAGTCTCATTTGGAAGATCTTTAGAGAGTGAAAGGTGGGAGATACCGGGGAGAAAAGAGGTCATCAATTGTGGTAGTCTCCTAAAAAAAACAAAAAATCTATATTAGGAGCCAAAGGAAATGTGCAAAGATTAGATTTGGAGATTAAAAAAAAGCCCATCACCCAGTCATCAGGAGAGAATAAGTAGAGGATACAGAAAGGAGATGAATTGACAAAAGCTGAGGGAGTTTCTTTTGAATGTTCTACATTCTCTCTGAAATTGTAGATGAAGTTATCTTGCCAAAAGGAAGGACGGTTTTGGTGTCTCTGCATGTGTTAAAGAGGTGATGGTCTTGAATAATAAATTCCAATAGAAATTGTGCTAATTTTCACATTTAAAATATTCGGTCACTAATTCATAAATCATCAATAATTCTCAATGTGTTACTTTACACATATTGAACTGAAGGTCAACATATTTTATTTTTGCATGGAAAATGACAGGTTATGATTTGCTATCAGTGATTCTGGACTCATTAAATTAGAAGATCATTAAATATTTAATCAGTATTTAACAGCATCCTGAATGCATTATGAGAAATTAACAGATTTCAATACCTGTAATGATAATTGCAAATGCTAATATATAAGAATGATTCCAAATTACACCATTACTACAAACACCAACAATTGTGTAATTGTGCAGGAACAGAATAACAGTATATTGGGAACTCATACTGAAATATTTTTTCAATATTTTTTTGGAAATACCCTTAAGTAAGGAATTATGATGAAGAATACCTCACAAATGAAATATCTTTGGCTTCTGATTGTATTGGTGTAACTAAATTTATCCTCAAGCAATGATTACTATCTTAGCAATTAGTGCTATACACCTCCTTTTTAAACCTAAAGCAAGTAAAGGTAGAATTTATCACCCTGACGGGTAAAGCTCACCAGCCATAATTTAGGTATTTTTCCCTTTTTTTAAAGATTGTTTTCTTTAATATATTTTAACATAAAATTTAAAATTATAAAAGTAATACGTACGTAGTGTTTTAAACGTAGGTGCATGTGTTTATATGTTTGTTTTTCCTTCCACCCATATATCTGTATACTAATATATTATACAATAATAAAGGATTTTGTTTATGGAAAAGATATGGAAACATATTCCACACATTATCAGCAACTTTCTTTACTCACTGAATAGTACATTCTGGACAGCCTTCTGGATCACTATAACTTTTTTTTTTAAATGTTGCATTTATTTTCTGTTGATGTACTACCAATCCCCTATTGAGAGATTCCTTAATACTTTTAGATTATTTACCGAATGATCCTATACAAAACAAAGAGATTTTAAAATATTATATCCTGGATGTCCAAAGCAATTCATACCATTAAATGTAGCCTAATATAAATAATATAACTAACTTCAATAATAGAAAAATAATAGGCAAAAAACATATTGAAAAATTAATATTACAGCTAGGATGAGAGTTGGGTTCATGTAGATGTTTTTGTTTAATTTTGTTTTTACTGTAGTAGTAATAATTTCTTTTGCATCCAAATTAAATGGTTTAAGCAAAGTGTAAAAGTTGTCTTGACATTTTGTCTGAAACTATTTATATTATCTCAATGTTTGAATTGACATAGATTCCACTTTTTTCTTTGTTTACATTATCTGGTGGCTCTAGTTCTGTATTCAGAACATCTTCAGAATCCTAATGCCTTCTAAGCAATCACTTTAGTAAAAAATGTGTTTTTCCCATAATTAGAAATGTGTTTTAATTAAGGATTGGACATTTATTTAAGTTTTTATGAATTATATTGCTAACCATTTATTATTAAACTAGTGGCCCCATGCACAAAATTCATGCACATTAAAAGGGGATTAATTAGAGGAAATATTTTAATATTGCTATTTGCCCTTTCTCTATAATAGAAGTGTCAGAGATTAAAGAAAATTAGTAAAATGTATATAAAAATCTTTCTCCTGTCAGAGTCTGGGGTGCACCATGGGACCCAGAGTCAAGTCCCCACCCACCCGCGTGCACCTCAAAATCATGCAAGACCCAGACCCAGCCGACCTCCCCCGCCCATTGGGCTAGATCCAGACCATGTCGGTCCCATCTTTTTCAAGCCCCGCCGGGCAGGGGGTGCAGCCTCAGGTCCCCTGGCCTGGTGCCAGGTTGGGGGGCACAGCCTCAGGTCCCCCAGCCTGGGCCAGGGCAGGGAGTGTGCCTTGAGGTCCCCCATAAAGCCCTGCTGGATGGGGGACATGACCTGAGATCTCCTGTCAAGCCCCACCAGGCAGGAGGCATGGCCTGAGGTCCCCTGGCCCAGCACTGGGACGGGAGGCGCACCTTGAGGTCACCCATCAAGCCTTTCCAGGTGGGGGGCATAGCCTGAGGTCCCCCAACCTGGCACCAGGGTGAGGGGTGCAGCCTGAGGTCCCCTGTCAAGCCCCATGGGGGCAGAGGGGGTCACAGCCTCTGGTCCCTGCTGATTGCTCATTAAGGCTCATTATGGGAACTTGGCCTCCACTGTGGGTGCAACCATCTTGTGTTATGGAAACCCCTGCTTCCGCTGTGGGTGTCGCCATCTTTGTGGCAGAGTGATGGTCAATTTGCATATTCCATCTTTATTATATAGGATTACTAGAGGCCTGGTGCATGAAATTCATGCACTCAGGGGTAGGGGGGATCCCTCAGCTCGGATTGCGAGAGGGTGCATGCCAGGCCAAGGGACCCCACTGGTGCACGATTGGGGCCGGGAGGGATGTGGGAGGTTGGCCAGCTGGGGAGGGACTGCGGGAGGGCACCAGGGCATGGCCAGCCTGCTTGCTCAGTCCTGATCGGCCAGACCCCAGCAGCAAGCTAACCCCTACTGGTCAGAGTGTCTGCCCCATGGTGGTCAGTGCACATCATAGTGAGTGGTTGAGTGACCTTAGCATATCATTAGCATATTACACTTTGATTGATTGAATGGCCAACCGGATGACCAGACACTTAGCATATTAGGCTTTTATTATATAGGATTTTAAAAGTGTTTTTGTGAGTTCATAGTCAACCTCCCCTTAGTATATAAAGCAATCTATTCTATGTTAAAATTATTACTTAAAGTGAGATGCAATGACCAAAAGTCCCCGAGTTCTCTGTGGAATATTTTAAAAGAGATAGACAGGAACAGCCTCTCTCTCTCTCTCTCTCTCTCTCTCTCTCTCTCTCTCTCTCTCTCTATCTCTATCTCTCTCTCTCTCTCTCTCTCTCTTTCTCTTTTTCCTGCAGTTACTTCCAACCTACTATGAAACCAGAAATTAGAAAAATTAGATATTCATGTTAGCCAAGTTAAATGCTAATTAAGAACTCTTTTGTTGTTGTTGTTTGCTTGTTTCTTTTTTATTGGTCTGCTAGTATAATCTTTCCTTGAGGTTCATAAGTTAGGAAAGCATCTTACTACTTTTGAATTTTATCACAATTTGAAAAAAGATAACAATGAGCATGCTGTCCATTACAACATATTTGAATTCCAAAATATAGAAACTACATCCTGGAGGAAGCTTTCCAAGCTTCTCTTTAGTGGTACTTATAAAAGTATAGGGCACCCTCCCCCACCCCGAAAAAATAAAAGTGTTCAGTCAAGAATGATGGCCAAAACCGGTTTGGCTCAGTAGATAGAGCGTCGGCCTGCGGCCAGAAGGTCCCAGGTTCAATTCTAGTCAAGGGCATGTATCTGGGTTGTGGGCACATCCCCAGTGGGAGATGTGCAGGAGGCAGCTGATCGATGTTTCTCTCTCATCAATGTTTCTAACTCTCTATCACTCTCCCTTCCTCTCTGTAAAAAATCAATAAAATATATTTTTTAAAAAAATAATGATGTAGGTAAAGCCTAATGAAAGACCAGGAGGGTATGAAAATTAAGCAGAAATAATAGATGCACCAGGGTTATTAACTGTTATCTGGAAAGGAATGACCATTGGTTTCATGTATTAGTTTTATAAATCTGATTATCTTGAGATAATTCATCTGGCAGTTTAAATACAAGAAAAGAAGAAAAAGGTGGAAAATCTGGATATAGTTCTTATTTCAGCAAGGACCTTACATGGCTAAAAGTAAAATAAAGCCAGATAGTAGTTGGCTTCTATAAACAATTTTCTGTTTTGTTCTTTTAATATAACAAAAGGCTAGAAGTAAGTAAATGCTGCCATTGATTCCTGGATTCTAACATCTGTGCCAGAATTTTCTTATCTTTCTGTTTTGGTAGAAGAAGGCTACTGTAGCTGTAAGGACAGAGTGGAGGGACAAGCTCCATCAGGTGTACCTGTCCTTTCCCAGAATTCCTTTCTCCATCTTTTGCTTTCCTCTCATTGGTCAGAAATGTGTTCACACCAAGATGTAGAGAGACTGGGGAAGTTACTTAGCTTTTTAAAAATTACTAAATTAGAAGGTGTTAGGGAGTAGGTGATTGGGAATGACTGTTGGTTTAGTCAACCAGGGACTTGGTTACAGTGTGGTGGGGTGAGAGATCAACTAAACTACAACAGGCAAACAAAATGATAACTGGTTTCAGGATTATGTACAGTGCTTTTATAAGAATATATTACTTTACCAATTAGCATGAAATCAGGAATAAGCAAATATTAAACATGTTCAGAGAAGTATTAAATAAATAAGTCTTACCATTGTAAATATCTTTCATTACAGATATTTAAAATTGTGCTTTTAAGTTTAAAAATAGATAGGAAGTTCAGAAACTGTTGATGTAAATATGTGCTTTTAAGGGTTTATTTAAGATAAACAGTATGTAAATAATTATTGAAGGAAACTATTCATTTGGTTATTTATTTATGTAACAATTATTTAGTACTTCTTTTCATGAGACAATAACTTTGCCTTCAAAGAAATATAAAGATATCTGTGATACGCCACCACTTTAAAGGACTTATATTTGTGCTTTAAAAAATAGAAACACCATTATTTTACACTTTATCACTGAATATGTAAATATAGTTATTTCTCTCTCTAAAGTTATTTGAAATTTAAACATAATTCATGAAAATAAAACCCTTAAAATGACAACTTTATTCTAGAACTTTTAGTTGAGCTAAATTAAACTAGAAATCAGCAGATGCCATGAGATATGTTAGAGGTAAATTATATAGATTTGAAAAATTTTTGCCCTCAAAGGAATAGATTTTACCTAAATAAAAAGAGGAAAGGATTAGTAAGAGGCAAGTATTTGATTATATGTTTATACATTTTGGGCTAGCTTTAATAGATGTAGCATGTGGAAGAAAACAGAAAGATAAAATTGCCCTTTACCAAAATAGGAGAGCTTAGAATGGAGCAGGCAATACTTTTGGGGAAGAGAGGGAGTGTTAGAATTAAAGATTATTTAGAATTAATAAAGATGATATATACTAGTAAATATCTGAGTAGAGACATCAAGAAAGCACCTGAATATGAATTCAGAAGACAGGTCTGGACAGAAGCTACATATCTGCTTATCGTTACATAAAGAGTTGGGTGATGTCATATCTAGAGAGAAAATGTAAGTAGAGGAAATAAATGCAATGATGAAGTCCTGGCAACTCCTAGCTTTAAAGGTCAGGGAGATTAGGAGAAAGCTGCAAAAAGGACTGTAAAGGACTAACCAGGTAGTGGAGAAACTTGCAGGGAGTGCTTTGATGGAACGATTAAGGAGGACACTGTTTTGAGAAAGGGAAAGTAGTCACTCTTATGAAATGTTACTACCTGATTGTTTAAGATTGTCTAAGATGCCCTGGCTGGGTGGCTCAAGTTGGTTGGAGCATCGTCCTGTGAACCAAAAGATTACAGGTTTCATTCCTGGTTAGGGCACATACCTGGGTTTCCGGTTTGATCCATGGCTGGGGGATGTAGACAACTAATAAATGTCTCTCTCTCTCTCTCTCTCTCTCTCTCTCTCTCTCTCAATCAATCAATGAAAGCATATCCTCTAGTGAGGATTAAAAAACAAAATAGTATGTCCAAGAAACGACTGTTAATTTGACAGACAATAAGGAAACCACTGGTGACTTTGACAAGAGCTGGTGTAGTGGAGAAACAGAAATTAAAAATGTAATAGGAGTTAATTCAAGAATCAAGAGAGTGGAAGTGAAGTGAGCAATTACAGACAACTATTAGAAGATAAATGCAAAGGAGATATTTTGCTATTTTCACTATTGTTCCAAATACCAAAATATCTCATCAAATAGAGTAATTGCATTTTCTTAAACAAATTACTACCCGAAATATCCCATTTGCTATTTGATTTATTTAGTGATAATTATTGAGAATCTTAGAGAATGTTATTAAGAGGTATAGAGCAATAAAAAGTTGGAAATAATGGTCACTAACCTCATAGTGTTTATAATTTACCTGGAAATAAGAACTCACGGAGAATAATTGCAAATAACTAAATCAACATTAGTCTGAGAGTATATAAGAGAGACCCAGAGTGCTAGGGAGAGATATTCATGTAATATGATAGCAAAGTGTAATGAGTTGGGTCTCAGCGATGGCAATAAAATTGAGGCTGTTTATTAGCCTTTAGTAGTTTATATCTGGAATATAAGGTTGTTCCTATGAAAACTACCAAATCATAAAAAAATAAAAATAAAAAGGGAAGCAGCCTTTTATAGAATAGATATGTTTATCTTTTTAAATTAAAGAACGTTCTTTATAAATTTTAGTATTTAATGCCAAACTTTACATTCTCCAAAAAGGGGCTGCCATGAGGGCTCAAAATGAACAGGAATCCATGTATGTTTAGTAAGGCATCTGGCTCCAGCATGTGCTACCTGAGGTGGCGAGCAGCTCCACGTACAACAGTATGAACGGGATTTATAATGTATTGAATGTGTATCTTAGCAGTATGTTATGCTTGCAAATGATTGCCCTCAAAAGGTCAGTAAGAGGTATGAAGAAAAACAGATTGAAGCAACAGAATGCACCTTAATGAGAGAAATCAAATCACATACAATAACAGGGCATCCAGAAAACAAAAGGTAAAGCTGGGGAAGGAAATAAAGAAAAAACAAACAAACAAACAAAAAAAACCCCTTGAACTATACTTTTTCTCTTTTGCTTTTTTAGCATTGGGGCTGGGGTAGGGGGGATTGGGGGAAAATTCAAAGGGAATGACATTGTTATCTGTAACTCTCTTTATTAAAAATGCGGTGCTACTAACAAAATAAGCAAAGAAGTTTCAAAATTATAGGAGAAACAAGTGGACACAGACATTTAAAAGTAGATAAAACCTATAATGATATAGCCATATATCCTTCAGTGCCTCTAATTTACATATTCAAAATAACTAAAAACCCCACCCTTCAAGGTGTTGTCTTTCTTCTGATTCCCCTATGTCCATTGTTGCCCTTAAAAAATAAAAGAAAAGAAAAGGCAGGCATTTTGACAGCAAGATGGGTTAATTTGGGAATAGTAGAAGAATAGCAATTTGGGACCAAAAAAAAAGTATGGCAAACCATAGGCAAGTCTGGAGAACAGAGGAGAAAGGTTTGCTTTCACAGGGGAAAAGAGGAAACTGGGAGATTTGGAAAAGTGAGGGTGGTAATGGCTTCTCATTGGCTGAGTGTGGCAGTTTCTCACTGGCTGGGCTATAAATCCCACCACAAGCCTGAGGCATCCAAATAAAGAGGCTCAGGTAGTGATTGGCAAAGGTGTTTTGCCTGGCAAGGAGAAATTGTTCTGCTGTGTAAGTCTTCCTGTTTGGGATTTGGATGGCAGTGTGTGAGAGCACCATCTTCAGGGCTTCCCAACTCCAGTTTAAATGAGGTTTCCTTTATCTATACTAATAAAAGGGTAATATGCTAATTAGACCTGGAGACCTTCTGGACGTCCTTCCGGACAAAGCTATGGTGGCAGGGCCAAGGCAGAGCAGTTAGGGGTGATCAGGCAAGGAGGAGGGCAGTTGGCGGTGAGCAGGCCGGCAGGGAGGGCCAGTTGGGGGGAGCAGGCTGGCGGGGGGGACAGTTAGGGGTGATCAGGCCAGCAGGGGGGGCAGTTGGGGGTGAGCAGGCTGGCAGGCGGAGTGTTTAGGGGCGATCAGGCAGGCAGGCAGGTGAGCAGTTAGGAGTCAGTGGTCCCAGATTGGAGAGAGTGCAGGCCGGGCTGAGGGACACTGCCCGCACTGTGCACAAATTACATGCACCAGGCCACTAGTTTGTTTATAACAGTGTGAATGAATTGCCTTATTAGCCTTCCACTCACCCAGGCATCAGGAGGGGTTCAGCCATCTTTGATGACTCTTTTATATCTCCTCACCGTGAGTTTATACTTTTTAAAAAATCATTTCTGTTATTGTAATGCTTTTCTGCCTCATCCCCTATACTTCCCAAGTCATTGGCACTGATGAGGACTATTAAAATAGTCAGCTAACTAGTCTTCTTAAAAATATCTTCGTTCCCTGGCTTCTCTTTGCAACTTGCTACCAGAATAATATTTCTCATATAAGCTTATAATCATATTTTAATGGAAGCAGTAGTCTTTGGAGCTAAAGCTGCCAAGATTCAAGTCTTGCCCATCCACATAGAATGCTTGTGACCTTGGGCAAGATGTATGTAACCCACCACAGATTCATCATACATAATTAATTATGTTGGAAGAATTATTTGGCATCACATGCATAAAACCCCTAGTAAAAGTAGCTTCATTCTTTAATCTTGCAAGAAATGTTCAGTGAGCCTGCATGGATATCTAAAATCCTGGCATCTGCTCCCACAGTTGTACCTGCCTCTGAAACTCTTCTCCCATCACACTTCCTCCAAATCTTAAGAATTCTTAAAGGCTATCCGCTCCTCAGTGACCACTTGGAGGTCCTCTCAGAAGGAAAGGAGCCTCGATCAGCAGGGTAAAATAAGTAGAAAACTTATCTGAGTGAAAAGAATGATACTTCTAAGGGATGACATTTCCTTAACAATTTGGTGAAAGCATTTTATTTAAAAAATGTTTTTATTCTAAGGCGAGGATTGGGGTGTATAAAAAGTATACTAAACTGAAATGGAATTTTTGGACTGGAACCCGGATTCTTTGTTCGCTGGAGTCAAAGAGTGAATCCACAGAGAGAGGGTAGTATAGCAAAGGTGGAGATTTATTGAAGAACAAGTAAAGACTCGCATGTGGGGAGAGGGAAAGAGTCCCACAGAATGGACTCTCACATGAGAAGGGGGAAAGGGTCCCACAGACTTCCTGTTTCCATGGTTTATAAAAGCTGCAGTTCCTATGTCCTGATATCCCCTCTGATTGGTTAATATTCCCTTTTGAATTGGTTACTTTAGTGATTCCTGAGGCCCTCCTCCCTCATAGTCCTTCCATTCCTTCTGGGCTTTCTTCTTTCTTTATTTGGTAAATATAGACCGATTTTGGCTACTTCCAGCTCCCTTGTCATATGGAAATGTATCTGCACCTGGCTTCCTTGTGTTTTGGAGATGTACCTTCTCCCAGTCTGTAGCCCTGTGTTTTTCCATGGACCCCAATTCTAAAAATTCCCTAAGCCTGCCTATATTCTCCTAAAGTTCCTGTTTTAAAACTATTCAAAGATGTTTATATACAGAATTGCATATAAAGAGAAATCAAACTATTACTTTTAAAATTGGGTTGTAAATTCTCAGAAAATGAGACTGCTTACATCTGTATTATGTAATTTATTGTGCGCAGTAAACATCGCACAAATGTGTGGCTTAATGCTTTGGTAGCTATAGAGAGATGCATTTTGCAATAGGATATAATCTCAGTTGATAACACAGGTATCTGAAATTACAGTCCTTAGAATGAATGACAATTTTGAGGTTAAAGAAAATTTAGCATATGAGAACAAAGAATGGTGTCTGCAATGATTTAACCTCCTCCACTTTTTTCATAAATCAAAGTTTATGAAAATATATTTACTGCTTTATGAGAAGCTAATAAATTCCAGAACATGTTGAACCATTTTGGTAGGTAATGCAACTGAAGTTAAGAGCTTTATCCTCAATTTTTTAATCTTTTGTCATATTGCTTCAGATTACCATGTCTATGAAATGAGTACATAATAGGATGGAGTAGTACTTGTAGATAATGTATTTTTAATTAAAAGTTTGCAATGTTTTGTTTGTGGTATTAAACATATTTATGTATTTGAACTATGTAGACAATGATAAAACTGCTCTCCTAATGTAGACATTTATGATGCTGTTAAATAGATGTAAACCATGAAAAAAATCTGAGCACCAAAAATTGATCTGAAGTCAAAATAATTGACCTTTTATTTTATTTTATGTTTTTACCATATAAAATTATGTTTATTTTGTTGGTAAAAATAGTTGAATTTCACCAGTAAAAGGACCTTTAAAATAAAAGTTCTTTCTGGTCAGATTCTGATTCACTGTTTTATTTATACAAATTCAGTTATTTTTCAATTACACGTCAATTAACCTGGAAAAAATTCAGAGGTGTAAAATTCATAGGTGAGTTATAGATATTCTCAGGATGATGTCTTTAACCATAGAATGATTGCTCCAAAAATCAAATGTACAAGTTGTATACTTTCCTATGACTTGTAAACAAACAAACAAAAAAACATGGATATGTGTAAATATTGCCTATAAAGAGAAGGAAGAAATTACTGTGAAACTGTTAGAAATTTTTCTCAGTTATTAATCCTAGACTAGAAATAAAGAACCCAGATGATGTTACATATTGATGATAATATTTCCACTGAAATGCTTTGAAACTCTGATTTAAATATGTAACATTTACATATTGAATATCATTGAAAACATTTTATTTTAACACATGAAGAAAAATCACGAAACATTCAAATTTGCTTAGGAAGAGGGAGAGTATGCTGAAAGTCATATGTTTCGGCACTTATGTATATCCTGGTCATATTTTAGACATAACAGAGGAATCTCAAATTGTAATCAAAGCAGAGACATACAAATACTGTGACTGTCAACTGAGGCCTACATCAGATTCTGACCCAGATCACATTCATTTCCTCAAAAGGAAAATGTGTGTCATATTTATAGAGCAGGTGGAATTCTGGGTCAGAATAAGCACAATTTGCAGGAGGAAAAAAAATCCTGTTAATGCGGCTCTCCTTGCCCTAGGCAGTGACCCTTAAAATGTCTTCTGTGGAATTTCAGTGTTTCCTAGTGCTTCAAGGCCTCCTGTTCCAAATCCAAGCTGCTCTGGGGAAGACTGAACCGAGTGGCAGCTCAGAGGCACTGTCAGTAGGATAACAGACACTGCTTGTCCTTGCCTTTCTTAAAGGAAATGCAATTTTTAAAGCCCCCCGCCCCCAAAACACCCTCTTAACTGAGAAAACAAATGAAATGAATCTAAGTAAAGAATAATGTCACTTACAAACTCCAATAAGGGTATAAAGTATTTATTAAATTTAAAACACACTGAACATAGCAATGCAGATGAAACAAAAATCTGATGGAAATCATAGTAGTAAGATGTAAGTAAATATAAAATCAAAGAGTTTATTAGAACCCCTAAATAAACACATGTGCATTTTTATTCTCTACTATCAAATACAGGTATTGAAGAAAAATCTGATGAATCATATTTAGCTACTTTAAAAAACAATTCGATTGAATCATGTAGAAAGAGAGACAACATGACATAGCTAAAAAAAATAAGGGACTTGAGATTCTAAGATGTAAAATGTTAGCATTATCATCTATGTTTGAACTTATCTAGGTATATTAACTATTGAGAGTCTATTTCTTATTAAGTATGGAGGTTATAAGATCTATTTTACATAATATTATAGAAGTAGATAGTGCTTGTAAAAAGAAATATTCATGAAAAATATACAAATATTATTAGAATGGAAATTTTATATTTAATCTATTTAAATTATTTGAATTTAAGGGTAGTGTATAGGACAAAATAAATCTCTGGTTTAGCTCTATGGAAATGAATGTTTTCTATATCTGGATAGAAAGTCTTTGACATTTTCATTTCTATTAGATTAATTCCCATTGAAAATGAATTGTTAGTGACACTACATGTTTTATAAAACCCATCAGTACCTTGACTTTGATGTCAGTCAAATCTTATGTTTCTCCTATAAAAACCTGCTATTTTTAAACTGCTTACATAGTTAATACACTATTGAAAATGTTATTTTCAGAGTTATGTTTTCTATCTCAGTTGACAAGTGATTGTAAGAATTTTCTTTAAATAAAGAAGCAACACATTTTTGGTCAACTGTCTGCTTTCTGATAGCAAGAGCAAATTAAGACACATGGAGTGCATTGATGGAAATACATTGACCTCTGGTTT